>NW_025999896.1:4800794-4852105 GCF_001458135.2 Marmota marmota marmota | reverse complement strand
AAAAATGGACTCTAATCTGAGTTTAGAGAAAACAATGTATAGATCCTGTTCTACAGTTATTCTGTAGTTACTACAACTTCAATAACAATCAGATTTTATTATTACAGAAGAAATCAAGTCAGGGTCAAATCCTTCACTCTGAGTAAAGAACTCAGGACAGAATCTCTAAAACCTTACAAAACAAATCTGAAGACTCTTATATTCCAATTCATCAAGAATCAAAATCAAGTACTCAGATTCTCACCTTTTCCCTACTCTGTTCTGAATATAATGAAAACCTAGGAGTTATGCTTTTTAAGAAAGAAACTGCTGCATAACATAATGAATCCCATTTTATATGTTTTGACATGTAGCTGACACAGGGGAATGAGATACCAAACAATATAAAGAAAGATGGCATCAGAGAGTGGGGGAGAGGGGGGCGGAGAGGGAGAGAAAGAGAATATGAATGTGAACAAACACTATCTCAGAATAACTGTTTCAGCCTTTTCTCTCTGAAAAAGCCTGTTTTAGCTAGGCACAGTGGCACATGCCTATAATCCCCAGGACTCAGGAGGCTGAGGCAGGAGGATCACAAGTTCAAGGCCAGCTTGGGCAATTTAACAAGACACTCTCAAAAATAAAAAAGATTGGGCATATAGCTCAGAGGTAAACTCTCCCTGGTTCAATTCCCAGTTACCCCCCAACACCACCAAAGGCCTCTGTTAGATCACTGTTGTCCCCTCATTTATGCATATGTGGGAAAGCAAGAAGGTATGCATGCACACACTGAAATTTTTTCCTTTGGCTGAGGTTTCTTTGTTAAAATTACAAATACTTTGAAAGAAACAAATGGCTAGTCATAGCATTAAGAATAATTTCATTAGATTCATTCTTGAGAACAGATTTTAATAAAAGAAGAAAAAAGGGGCTTATATACCATAAAATACTCAGGATTTAGTAATTAATTTCATATATGTCATAATTTTTTTATTATTCCTATGAAAAATAAATTATTAAATAAATGCAAGTACTGAATACCTTGCTTTTAAATAACAAGGGTTAGACAAAAGTACTTCAAGAAATTTGCTTTAAAAAATTTCTTTGTTAAAACGTTTAAAGGTCTGGGGAGGTGAAGATAGCAGAGTAGAGAGAAGGGTGCTTTCCAAACTGCTCTGTGGCATGAGACCAGGAAAGTAGATAAATAGATTATCAGTGAAGAAAAATGTCCAATATCCATCAATGACTTCAAACAATACATTTTAAATGTACAATAGCTTTAATAGTTTCATTTATTTACTCATGACTTCAGAATAAACCATATAAATTATTTCACTAAAAATCTGTACAGAAATTAAATTTAGTATCTAAAATTTTAAAAAGATGCAAAGGTCTAGGGCTATAGCTCAGCGATAGAACACTTGATTAGCAGGCACAGGCAAGGTCTTGGGTTCAATTCCCAGTACTACACTAAAAAAACCTTTCATAAAACAAAATTCTTCATGTATGTGTTCTTTAAACATAATTGATAATGTTGCAGATAGATATTTCTGAATTCATACAAACTACGGGTCTTGCTAGAGTCTTTAGAAGCAGTTGTCAAGACCCTTCTTTAGCCAGTTAGTTTCACAATCAGAAATGATTGTAAGAAGTATCTCCTGTATTTGGACACAAGAAAAAAGTAGGTAGAGTTCTTTGCAGAGGAGAGCAATTAGCCTTAAACTATACAGAGAATTCATTAGTCTGGTAATATTACTCATCAAGAATAACTAGTGGGATGGGGTTGTGGCTCAGTGGTAGAGTGCTTGCCTAGCATACCTGAGGCATTGGGTTCGGTCCTCAGCACCACATAAAAAATAAATTAATAAAGTAAAAGTGTTTTTTTTTTTTTTTTAAAGAAAATTTTAAAAAAAGAATAACTAGAAAGAGTATATTATTCTGGCAATGTCAATGAAAAAAATGGAGCTTATTTGAAAAACTACAATAAAGCTCACTGCATGAATCTTTGAATCTCAACTATGGGATCCTAGGTAGCTCAAACTGAAAGAGAAAAATGGAAAAGAAAGGTTTATGCTATTTCACAGGCCAGTCCAATCTTGTGCAGAAAATTCACAAACAATGTAGAAGAAAGTATAGAATCTTTCCAAAAATCAGAAAAATCTCAACAAGTCCTGGTAAAAAATAAAATTTGGAAAACTGGAAATAAGCACATAAAGATATTGTTATAGACTAAGTGTTTATATTCCCTTAAAATCTGAATGAATGGCCAGGCACAGTGGCACATGCCCATAATCCTAGCTACTCAGGGCTGAGGCAAGAGAACACCAAGTTCAAGGCCAGCTTTGGCAACCTAGGGAGAGCCTGTCTTAGAATTTTAAAAAATAAAATAAAAAGGACAGGGGATACAGCTCAATGATAGAGTACCCCTGGATTCACACTCCAGTACTTTGGGAGGGGGGTGTCGAATGTATGTGGAAACTCAATCTCCAAGGTGACAGTATTAGGAGATGGAGTCTTGGGGAAGTCATTAGATCAGGAAGGTAGAGCCCTCATAAATGGAATTACTGCCCCTACAAGACAGACCCCAGATAAGTCCCTTGGCCCTTCTGCAGTTCACTAGACACAAAAATCTGTCACCATCTAGATATTGGGTTTCAAATCCTCCAGACCTGTGAGAAATCAATTTCTATTCTTGATAAATCATGCAGTTTACGATTTTTCATTAAATCAACCCAAACTAGGATACTTTTTCTATGTGATCAAAATTTCAGTACAATCCACTGGTATAAAGAGCTTATTTGTTTCTGGTTGCTCGCTGCAAATGAGTCAAGTTCTCATTGTTCTTTCCTCAGTATGTTTCACTTCTAACTTTCCTACTGTTATACTATTATGACAAGGTTGGGTCAACATAAACATACCAATGTGATCCCCAAACTCCAGACATCAGAGCGGACATCATATCCTTGTCGTGATGCACTTGGGTCTATTCTTTCAGGCTAGAACACAAAGAGAAATCAAAGTCACTAACTATGTTTACCCTCAAGGAACACAAAATTGGAAGCCAATAGTTGGGAAGGTAGTTAAAATGCTAGCACATTCCTAGAAGATATATGTTTACCACAAGAATAGGAGTAACAGGAAGCCATTATTATATTGAAAACAAACAAACAAAAAATAATTCAATGGCTGCTTTCATGAAGGGAACACACAACAACTCTTTCAATTTCTTCCCCTAAGGACCCAAAGGATTTATAAAGCTGAAACTGAGAATGTCAATAGGGGAAAAAGGAAAAAAAAATTGAAAATATAAAAAATTACAAAGTTAGATTAGTAAGACTTAGTTTAGCTGTATAGGGGGAAAAGCTGTCTTCTAATTTTACTAGTCTTTTGTTTCAGTGGACAAAGCCAAACCACAATATATTTCAGACACAAAAGCAAAACGTTAGCCTAAATTCATTATAATTATTTTACCCATTCTTCATAATAAATCTAAATTTATCAATTATGTATTATATTTGAAAATCTCTATCATTCATTATTAGCTAAATCAAAGCACTGCAGTAGAGTCAATATATTACCTTGTTATTTGAAAAGCAAAAACCACTTTTAGTAATTTCTATAAAGGGAGCATCTTTACATTTCCTTGAAATTAGGTGCCATCATTTACACAGTAATGCCAGGGATGGAGAAGAAAAGAAAGTGAGGGTATCACTGGCACAGAATCAACAATGGATCCTTAGCTAAGGCTGATAATAACTGTTGCTAAATAGAAATGCCCAGAAAAGCATTAACAGCTGACTGTATTACACTCTGCCTATCAGCAACAACTAATTTGGAGACCTATATATTTTAATTTGAACATGAATACTATGCTGCATAAATATTTATGAAAAGCTATTTACTTTGTTTTTAGTTGTGAATACATTTATTCACCTTATTACAATCACAGTACATAAAACTCCCATCTATTCAATCAAGAGAAAAAAATATTCCATCCAGCATCAGCAGCAATAAATGAGTTTTCCATTGGGAGGACTCAATATTATAAAAAAGCAACCATCAAGTTAATTTACAAAGCTTAATAAAATACCAATAAAATTACATCTGTTTTTATAAATATTCATCTGAAAAATATAGAAAATTAAAAGTGAAGTCCAGAAATAGTCCTAAATCCAAAAGAACAGTATGAGTATTGATTCTAAATAATGGAATTTGAAAAAAAAACAGAATTTTTAAAAAATATTTAAACTGGTTAACTGTAGGGAGAAAATGTGTACTCCTTTCCTTTCCTTTGACAATCACTAGAATTGACAACAGAATTTTAAAACAAAATATTAAAAAAAAATATTGGGCTGGAGTTATCGTTCAGTGATAGAGAGTTGGTTCAGCATGTTTGAGACACTGGGTTCAATTCCCAACACTGGGACAAAGAACAAGAAGACTTAATCTTAGACCTAGGTGCAGTGTCTCATGCCTGTAATCCCTACTAAGTAGGCTGAGGCCAGGCAGGAGGGTCACAAATTCAAGGCCAGCCTGAGTAACTTAGCAAGATTCTGTCTCCAAAAAAAAGAATCAAAAGGGCAGGGAAATCTACCTCAGTGGCAGAGCACCCCTGTGCTTAATCCCTGGTACCACATTAAAAAAATAAAACAAAACAGTTAAACTTAGGCACTAAAATAAAATTTACAGCTATTTCCAATCTTAATGAGGAAAAATTTTCAAGACATGACAACAGCCAGAAAGAAACTTGTTTTTAAGAAAATGAAAAACAGCCTGGTGCAGGGGCACACACCTGTAATCCCAGTGACTCAGGAGGATTACAAATTTTGAGGACACCCTAAGCAACTGAGTGAGATTCTAAGCAACTTAGCAAGACCTTCTCTCAAAATTTTAAATAAATAAATAAAGAGAGAGAGAGATAGAGAGAGGGAGGGAGGGAGGGATGAAGCTCAGTGGTAAAGCATCCCTAGGTTAAAACCCTATTACAAACAAAACAAAACACCTCGACAGGCTCCCATTAGAATTCTCTATTTTTATAATTCAACACAAAAATGTAAAATTTAAAGACAGATGACAAACTCTGAGAACACACACATATATTATAAAAGGGTTAAAATTCTTTTATATAAATATGAAAGATTCCTAATAGAAAAACAGATAAAAATAATATATAAAAGTGGCCAAATATAAGAAAAAGAATAAAAACACTTAATTTTATTAACTAATTTTAAAACATACAACCAAACCAATATTACATTAAAAGGAGATTCCACTCTGACCTATCAGTTTAGCAAAGCTACATTCCTAACACAGATTACCAGAGGAGATTTAGATTGTTTAGAAAACGAACTCTTCTGATGATACTTTTCTCAAAGGTGCCAGAATATGTGAACACTGTACATACAAGATATTACAATAAAGCAAATCACAAGTACAAAACACATAAAAGTTATGTTTACATAACTATGTTTACATCTATGTAATGATAAAAAAATTGCTAATGATCATCTGAGCCTTCCATGAGTCAAAGGCTGGTAGAGAGATCTTGCCTCTATGTTGATGGCTGCTGAATTATCAGGATGGCTAGTGATGAAGGCTAGGTTAGCTGCGGCAATTTCTTAAAGTAAGACAAGAATGATGTTTGCTGAATCATCTTTCCTTTACAAAAGATTTCTCTGTAGCATGTGATGCTATTTAATAGCATTTTCCCCAGGAGAACTTTCAAAATTGAAGTCAATCCTCTTCAAAACTCTGCCACTCCTTTACCAATTAAAGTTAGATAACATTCTAAATTCTTTGTCGTGATCTCAACAATGTTGAAGCATCTTCACCAGTGGATTTCATCTCAAGCAACCACTTTCTTTTGTTCATCCCTAAGAAGCAATTCCTTCTCTATTTAAAGTTTCATCACGTGATTGCAGTAATCCAGTCACACCTTGAAGAGGTACACTTTCAATTCTCCTCTTCCCACAAGTTCTACAGTTCATACCTCCACTGACGTCTTGAACCCCTCAAGTCTTGAACCCCATAAGATTTGCCATCAACTTCTTCCAAACTCCTATTAATGTCAATATTTTTACTTCCTCCCATGAGTCTCAGCTATTTCTAATGGCATTTAAAATGGTGAATCCTTTCCAGAAGGTTTACAATTGATATTTTGCCCAGATCTATTAGAGGAATCGCTATCCCTGTCAGAAATAGCCTTATAAAAAGTATTCTTAAATAATAAAAAATGAAAGTCTAAATTACTTCTTGTTTCATGGACTGCAGAATGGATATTGTCAGAAGGGAAGAAAATAACTTTAATCTTGATGAATATTGCAATCAGAGCTCGTGGGTAACCAAGTGCATTGTCAATAATCAATAATATTGAAAGGAATCATTTTTTTCTGAGCAGAAGTTCTTAATAATGGGTTTAAAGTATCCAGTAAACCATGCTGTAATTAGATATGCTGTCATCCAAGCTTTACTGTTTCATTTACAAAACAGGCAGAAGAGATTTAGCATAATTATTAAAGGCCCCATGATTTTCAGAATGGTAAATAAGGACTGGCTTCAACTTTACCAGCTTCATGAGCCTCTAACAGGAGGGTCAGCCTATCCCATAAAGCCAGGCAATCTTTAAAGTCCTAGATGGCATCTTCTAACAGAAGGCTATTTCGTCTACAATGAAAATATATTATTTAATGTGGACACCTTCATCAAATATCTTAACTAGATCTTCTGGATAACTTGTTATAGCTTCTACATTAGTAATTGCACTTTTAGGTTACTTAGATGACCTCTTAAACTTCATGAACTAACCTCTGCTAAACTTTTCTCTAAGCCTTCACAGTAATGAAGAGACTTAGGACCTTGCTCTGGTTAACCTTTGTAACAGTGTGGCTGATTTAACTTATATCCAAACCACTTTGTCCATATCAGCAATTAGGCTGTTTCACTATTTTGTTCTTTGGTGTGTTCACTGGAGTTAGCACTTTTAATTTATTTCAAGAACTTTTCCTTTGTGTTAACAACTTGACTAACAGGAGCAACAGGCCTAGCATTTGGCATATGAGTTTTTCCATTAAGTTTAAAATAAATGCCTTCCTAGTTTAATCATCCCTCACTTTTTGATTTGAAGGGAGAGACCAGAGACAACTCCTTTTACTTAATACTTAAAGGCCACCACAGGATAATTAATTGGCCTAATTCCAATACTGGGTGTGTTGGTGTGTATTAGGAAATAGGCCAGAGTAGGAGGTGGGGGCAAGACTGGTCAATGGAGCAGTCTGAATACATGCAACATTTATCAATTAAGTTCACCTTCTTGAAGTTCCTGGCACTAAAAACAATTACATGGAAGACCACTGGTCACAAACCACCAAGATACATGTCACAACAATGAACAAATTTGAAATATTTTTAAAATACAATACACAATATCTATAAAGCACAATAAAACAAAACAAAATGAAGTCTGTCTGTATTCTTAGTTTTAATATTTTTAACAGAGATACAATCTTCTAATAAGAAACACATTTATAAAATATCAGTGTAGAATTCTTCAAACATATTTAACATTTTCAAAAGTAGAAAATAATAATTCAATGGGATTTCAACATCATTGAGGAGTGAAAATATCAAGAAACTAGGGATAAATTATTTAAAGATAATAGATAAAAACAGTGTCACCCGATATTTATTTGGGAATAAGAATACATATACATTCTTTGGAGTGTGGAAAAATCAGACCTGGAATCTCTTCCTGAATATTCCAATATGCTTTACTGGGCAATAAGTCTTGGGAATCCTTAGGAAATTCAAAATGGAAGTAAAAAGTCCTTTTTAGCCCAACACCAACTTATGCCCAGATAAGAGGCAGTCATCTCATATTTAAAAAAAAAAAAATTTCAACTACTAAAAAAATTGTATTGGTTAACTCAACTGCAAATCAACATTTCCAAAGATGATATCAGTGTTGGATATTTGTTTACTGTTTTTGACTTTTCTAGGTCAAAATTCTCTGTAGTACACACATCCAGGGGTTTCAGTACTGACTCACAAAATCACTACTGGTGTTCATATTTATTTTTTAAGATTTATTAAGATATAATCTATATACCTATATAATTTACCCATTTAAAGTGTACAATTCAATGACTTTCAGTGTATTCACAGATAATGTGCAACCATGAGCACTGTTATTTTTACCACCTTAAAAAAAATAATTAAATTTGGACCCTTTGGTAATCACCACCCTACTGTACCCCCATCCTTCTTATATCACTAGTTCTAAAAAACCACTAATATTTTGTCACTAATAAATTTCCCTTGGTCTTCTGTATTTGGCTTCTTCCATTTAGCATAATGTTTCCAAGTTTAACCAGGCTGGAGGATGTAGCTATACATCTATACATCTTCCTTTTTGTGCCTCGTCACCCATTATATAGATTATCCAAATTTTGTTTGCCAATCATCAACTGATTGACATTTCTACCTTTTATATATCATAAATGTTTCTATCAACATTCATGTATAAGTTTTTGTATGGATATATGTCTTCAGGTCTCCGGGGACTAAACCTCTTGTTCCTATAATACCTCTATTTTAAATATCCGAGGAACTGCCAGATTTTTCCCTAGTGGCTATACCATTTTATACTCTTACCAGAAGTATATGGAAGTTCCAATTTTTCCATACCCTCTGCAACATTATTATCTGACTTGTTGATTCTAGTCATCCTATCAGATACGAAGTGGTACCTCATTGTGGTTTTAATCCTTTAATTTTTAAGCAAATTTTTAAAACCTGATATTTAATTAATGACCAAAAGCTTTCTTCACTCAAATGCAGAGAATCAACTTAAGTTTGCTCCTCAGTTCATGGCAACAGGCCCTCATGGGTCCTATTCCACTCCTTCCCCATAGGCAATCACTTTAACTGCACTTGATTCCTTATCCAGCAAAACTGTTCTCCAAAACTGAAGAAGAAATGAAATTTTCTCAGAGAAATAAAAACGAGAGCCTGAAAGGGGCACTAGTGACTGTACTGAGCCATATGAAGAAGTTAAAAAAAAAAAAAGCTGGCAAAATAACTACATACGTAAATATAAAGGCCATTATAATTATATTTCTAATTTACAAATCCTCTTTTTGCTTCTTAAATATTTCAAAGATGAATGCACAAAATAATAATTATAGATCTTTATCAGACACACACAATGGACTGACATGATTAGTGATGATAACAACATGGGAGACTATATATGAACAGTTCGTATGCTTTTGAAACTAAGGTGGCATTAATTCAAACTAAACTATTATAAATTTAAGGGGCTAATTGTAATGAAGATGATAATCATCAATAAACTATCTAAAAATGTAAAAATGAATGAGAAGGGAATCAAAAAGCCACAACACAAAAATTCAAATAACAGAAAAAGGGCAGAAATAGAGGAAAAATTATTTTTGAAAAAGGTATAAAACTGCAGATGCGGCTGCCACAGAGGCAGCTGCCATGTCCAGATTCTCTTTTCTGGGCACAGCCTCGGCTACCTCTGAACTACTTCCCTGGCCACTGCCACTGATGAACAGAGTTCTCCTGTCCAATCAGCTGCCACCTGCACCTCTACCACCTTCACTGCTGCCTCTGATGTCACTGCTGCCATCCCGTGGTCACCTGGAGGTCTTCCTTCTAAGTGCTGCTGCCCCTGCAGCTGCAACCACCTGCTGCTGCCACAGAAGAACCGATGCCCAGGACACAAGTGAGGCGGACACCACTGCTGATCCCATAGCTGCAGGTGCAGCCACCACTGCTGCTGACTAGCTGCCTGCTGCCAACAACCACTGCTACTACTGCTGCTACCACCTTCTAAAGGACTGTTGTAGGGGAGATTCCAGGTTTGGTTGCATGTAGCTGCAACAATTTTGGGATACGAACCAGAGCCTGGGGCTTGGTGCCAGCAGGTTTACCACCACAACCACAACAGCCTCTGGGGGCTCCTGTCGGAACCTGAAGGTCCAGTGTAGGGGTGCCTATGGGTTTGGAGGCACCTGGGGTCTTCCTGCTGGGAGTGCTGGTGGCTCGTCTTGCTGCTGCGTGTCGGGGTTGCTCCTTTGCTGGAGTGTATACTGGTGGTTTCTCTGCAAGTAGGAGCACCATTGAGATCTTGGGACTACAGCATAGCAGAGCCTGAGGTATCTGAAGCCCAGATCGGTTGGGATAGTGACTGGGTTTTCGAGGGCTGATCTGGGTCTGGAGATCCCGAGAGATGTCAGAGACAGGGCTAAGAAACTTCTGAACACTCACAGAGACAGTTCGACTTTCCCGCGAGATTTAATTTATTTTATTTTTTGATTTGCTAATATCTCTGCCACATTTGCAACAGGGTGCTCTTTATGCATCAGTGTGTGGAGGACAATGATATATGAATAGTGTTTTGCATTTTTGTTTTAGTCTTATGTCTTTAATTTTTTCTCTTTGTTCGTACTCTTCCTCTCTTTTATGTTTTCTTGGATTTTCTTTCCAACTTTTCTCCAACCAACAGCCAATCTCTGTTGACTCCTCTTCCACTTTTCCTGTGAATTTTTAATTCTAGCTTCTCTCTTTTTCCCTCAAGAACATCACGTACTATACTACCTCTGTTCTCTTGTCTATTTGAAATTGTAAACCGTTTTAACAAATTTTCTGTTTATACTATAGATAGCTATTGAACTCATCATTTTGGTTTAATGCAGAAAAACAATAGACACCTTAGTGTGAGCTATTAGGTTTAAGGAGATATATTGTGCACAGTGGGTGCTGTTGATATTGGTCTCACAATTAAAGGTGAGGTTCTGGAAACCTTCAGGGACACTATAGTTCTACAGGATGGAATTTGTGCTGCCTTAGATCCATACTTCTAGATGGGAAAACACACTAACAACATGAAATTAAGGGAAGAAAGCACCCCAAACAATCTAAGATGCTTCAGCAACAGAAACCACTGATAATACAGCAGAAGAAATGTCCAAGAAGTTCAGGTTGTACATGGTTAAATTGATCTGTGAAGTAAAGGGCAGTATAAGGAATGAAATCAAAGAAACAATACATAAAAGATCACTTCAATAAAGTCAGAGATTATGAAAAGAAAAAAAAAGCAGAAATCTTCAAAATAAAGGAATCAGTAAACCAAATTATAAATTCCATACAAAGCATCACCAACAGACTAGACCATTTGGAAGACAAGAACCTCAGATAATGAAGACAAAATATATAACCTTGAAAGTAGAGGTGACCATGCAGAGAAGATGGTAAGAAACCATGAACAGAACATCCAAGAATTATGGGATAACATGAAAAGACCAAATTTAGGAGTTATCAGAATAGATGAAGGAGCAGAGATATAAAACAAAGGAATGCACAATCTTTTCAATGATATAATAGCAGAAAATTCCCCACACCTAAAGAATGGAATGGAAAATCAAATACAAGAGGCTTATTGTTGAGAGCCACAGCCAAAGGGGCCCCAGCAAACTTCCAGCTGCCAGCAAACTTCCAGCTGCCGGCTGATGATTGGCTCACAGCGGCCCCAGCAACATCTAGCTGATTGGCTCCTCTGCGGTGATGCTCATTGGACTGTTTCCCTGCCCTTTCAGACCACGGAGCTGCTCATTGGGGGACTTTTTTTGGCTCCGCCCACGTGACCCAGCCAATCGGCCTCAAGAGCAGGAGGATTGTGGGAGGTGGAGAGAGGCTTGGGTGGGAGAGAGAGGCTTGTGGAAAGCCAGTGGTGGCAGTTGAGGCTCTGAGGGTTTTTCCTGAGAGGCTGTTTTGTTTGGCGTGTGTGGTTCTAAAAATAAAGTTAGTTTCTTTTGACAAGTGGCTCCTGATTGTGCCCAGCCAGACTGCGGCAGCTTATAGGACCCCAAATGTACAAAATTATAGTAGACCCACTCTAAGACACATTATAATGAGAATGACCAACACAGAGAATAAAGATAAAATCTTACAGGCTGAGGAAAAAAAATAAATTACGTACAGAGGAAAACCAATTCGGAACTCAAATGATTTCTCAACCCAGACCTTCAAAGCTAGGAGGTCCTGGAATAACATATTTCAAGCCTGAAAGAAAACAGATGCCAACCAAGAATTTTATATCCAGCAATTAAGTTTCAGATTTGAAGATGAAATTAAAACATTCCATGATAAACCAAAATTAAAAGAATTCACAACTGGAAAGCACATTCTCAAAAAATATTCCATGATGATAGAGTGAAAAACAAAAAAGTGAAAAGCAGCAAAGGAAAGATCTACACTATAGGAACATTCGAACAAAGGGAAAACTAAGACAAACCAAAAACCAGAAATAAACCAAAATGAGAGGGAATACAAATCATATCTCAATACTAACCTTGAATATTAATGGCCTAAAAACTCATCAATCAAAAGACATAGATAGGTAGATTGGATTAAAAAGCAAAATCCAACAATATTCTGTCCCCAAGAGACTCACCTCATGGGCAAAGACATCCACAGGTTGAAGATGAAAGGATGGTAAAAAACTTATCACTCATATGGACTGCGTAAACAAGCAGGGGTTTCCATCCTCATCTCAGATAAAGTAGACTTCAAACCAAAGTTAATCAGAAGAGACAAAGAAGTGTGTTTCATACTTCTTAAGGCAACTATACATAAGCAGCACATAACAATTATAAATATTTATGCTCCAAACAATGGAACATCTGTGTACATCAAACAAACCCTTCTCAATTTTAAGAGTCACATAGACCACAATACAATAATACTGGGTGACATTAACACACCTCTCTCACTACTGGATAGATCTTCCAGACAAAAACTAAATAAGGAAACTATAGAACTAAATAATACAATCAATAATTTAGACTTAACAGACATATATAGAATATTTCATCTATCAACAAGCAAATAGACTTTCTTCTCAGCAGTACATGGCTCTCTCTCTAAAATAGACCATATCTTATGCCACAAAGCAACTCTTAGTAAATACAAAAAAACAAAACAAAACAAAAAACAGAGATAACACCCTGTGTTCTATCCAACTGCAATGGAATGAAATTAGAACTCAACAATAAAATTAAAAATACAACACATGCAAACTAGTAATATACTATTAAATGATGAATGGATAGTAGAAGAAATCAAGAATGAAATAAAAAAAAATTCTTAAGGTAAATGAGAATACTGATACAACGTATCAAATCTCTGGAACACCATGAAGGCAGTACTAAGAGGAAAGTTTACTGCATTGAGCACATTCATTAAAAGAATAAAAAGTCCGGGCTGGGGTAGAGCGCATGCCTAGCGTGTGTGAAGCACTGGGTTCAATTCTTAGTACCACGTATAAATAAGTGAATAAAATAAAGGTTTTTTAAAAAAAAGAATTAAAAAGTCAACAAATAAATGACCTAATTATATCTCAAAGCCCTAGAAAAAGAACAAATCAACACCAAAAGCAGCAGAAGACAGGAAATAATTAAAATTAGAGCTGAATTCGATTTACAAAAGAAACAATTGAAAAAATTGACAGAACAAAAAGCTGGTTCTTTGAAAAAATAAATAAAATAGCCCTGGCCATGCTAACAAAAAAAACCTCAAATTATTAAAATACAAGATGAAGAAGGAAATATTACAACAGACATGTCTGAAATACAGAAGATAATTAGAAACTATTTTGAAAATTTATACTCCAATAAAATAGAAAGTATCGAAGGCATCAACAAATTTCTAGAGACATATGAGTGACCCAAACTGAATGAGGAGGTCACAAACAATTTGAACAGATCAATTTCAAGTAATGAAATAGAAAATGCTGTCAAAAACCTACCAACCAAGAAAAGCCCAGGACCAGATGGAGTCTCAGCCTAATTCTATAAGACTTTCAAAGAAGAATTAACTCCTCAAAGTATTCCATGAAATAGAAAAGGAGGGAACCCTTCCAAACTCATTCTATGAGGCTAATATCACCCTGATACCAAAACCAGACAAAGACACATCAAGGTAAAAAAAAATTCAGACCAATATCCCTGATGAACATAGATGCAAAAATTCTCAGTAAAATTTTGGCAAATCACATACAAAAACATATTAAAAAGAAAGTGCACCATGATTAAGTGGAGTTCATCCCAGGGATGCAGGGTTGGTTCAACATACGAAAATCATTAAACTTAATTCATCATATTAATAGACTTAAAAACAAGAATCATATAATCATCTCAAAATATGCAGAAAAAAGCATTTGACAAAACATAGCCCACCTTCATGTTCAAAACACTAGAAAAACTAGAGATAGTAGGAATATACCTCAACATTGCAAAAGCCATATATGCTAAACCCAATGCCAGTATCATTTTAAATGGAGAAAAGTTGAAGGCATTCCCCCTAAAAACTGGAACAAGACAAGGATGTCCTCTTTCACCAATTCTATTCAACATGATCCTTGAAGCTCTAAACAGAGCAATTAGACAGAAGAAAGATATTAAAGGGATATAAATAAATAGGTAAAGAAGAACTCAAACTATCACTATTTGCCAATGACATGATTATATATCTAGAAGATCCAAAAAAATTCCACCAGAAAACTTCTAGACCTAATAAATGAATTCAGCAAAGTAGCATGATATAAAATCAACACCCATAAATCAAATGCATTCCTATACATCAGTGATGAATCCACTGAAAGAGAAATTAGGAAAACTACCCCATTCACAGTAGCCTCAAAAAAATGAAATATTTGGGAATCAATCAAACAAAAGAGGTGACAGACCTCTACAATGAAAACTACACATCACTAAAGAAAGAAATTGAAGAAAACCTCAGAGGATGGAAAGATGAAAGATATCCCATGCTCCTGGATAGGCAGAATGAATACTGTCAAAATGGCCATACTACCAATAGTGTTATACAGATTCCTATTAAAACCCCAATGACATTCTTTATAGAAATAGAAAAGGCAAACATAAAATTTATCTGGAAAAATAAGAGATCCAGAATAGCCAAAGCAATCCTTAGCAAGAAAAGTGAAGCAGGAGGCATCACAATAACAGCCCTTAAACTATACTACAAGCTATAGTAACAAAAAAGGCATGGTATTGGCACCAAAATAGACTTGTAAACCAATGGTACAGAATAAAGGACACAGAGGCAAACTCACGTGAATACGATTATGTCATACTAGACAAACGTGCCAGAAACATTCACTGGAAAAAAAAAAGATAGCCTATTCAACAAATGGTGCTGGCAAAACTGGAAATCCATATGTAGCAAAATGAAATTAAACCTCTATCTCTCACCCTGAATAAAATACAACTCAAAGTGTATCAAAGACTTAGGCCCTAGAACAGAGACTCTGCGCCTAATAGAAGAAAAACTAGGCCCAGATCTTCACCATGTCAGCCTAGGATCTGACTTCCTTATTAATAAGACTCCTACAGTGCAAGAAGTAAAATCAAGAATCAATAAATGGGATAGATTCAAATTAAAAGGCTTCTCCTCAGCAAAGGAAACAATAACGTGAAGAGAGAGACTCAGATTGGGAGAAAATCTTTACCTCTGATAAAGCATTAATCTCTAGGATATATAAAGAACTCAAAAAACTAACACCAAAAAAAAAAAAAAATGACCCAATCAATAAATGGGCCAAGGAACTGAATAGACACTTCACAGAAGAAGAAATACAATCAATCAATAAACATATGAAAAAGTGTTCAACATCTCTAGCAATTAGAGAAATGCAAATCAAAAGTACACTAAGATTCATCTCACTCCTGTCAGAATGGCAATCCTCAAGAACACAGGCAACAATAAATGTGGGACACGATGTGGAAAAAAAGGTATACTCATATATTGCTGGTGGGACTACAAATTGGTACAACCACTATGGAAAGTGGTATGGAGATTCTTCGGAAAACTTGGGATGGAACTACCATTTGACCCAGCTATCCCATTCCTCAGGTTATACCCAAAGGACTTAAAATCAGCATACTACAGTAACACAGCCACATCAATGTTTATAGCAGCTCAATTCACAATAGCTAAACTATGGAAACAACCTAGGTGTCCTTCAATAGATGAATGGATAAAGAAAAATGTGGTGTGTGTGTATGTATGTATGTATGTGTATGTGTATGTATGTGTGTGTGTGTGTGTGTGTGTATATATATATATTATATTCAATGGAATATTACTCAGCTTTTAAGAAGAATGAAGTTATGGCATTGGAGAATATTATGCTAAGCAAAATAATCCAATCCCAAAAATCCAAAGGCCGAATGTGCAGATGCTAATTCACAATAAGGTGGGGGCAAGGGGTGGGGGGGTGGCACTAGAGAAGAATAGCATTACCTTAGATTAGGTAGAGGAAAATGAAAGAAGGGGAGGGGAAGGGATGTGGGGATATGAAAGATAGTAGAATGAAACAGACATTATTGCTTTATATATATATGTGACTGCATGACCAATATGATTCTACAATATGTACACACAGAAAAATGAAAAATCATATCCCATCTATGTATATCAAAGTACTTAAATGCATTCTACTGTCATGTATAACTAAGTAAAACAAATTTAAATTTTTTTAAAAAAAATAAATAAAGACAAAGCAACAATAGAAAGTCATGTTTCCTAACTATATATATTTTTTTCAAACACAATTTACCATTTATTGGTTTTAGTAAAATGGGCATATTAAAAAACAAAACATTTGAAAATAAATTCTTTCTCTCATCTTATGGAATCATTCTGTATTTTCCACTGTATTTTTTTTTAACCATTGTCTCAACTGTGGTAGGACTAATGAAATACTATGAGGCCCAGAGCACAGGGGAGCAATGATTACATTGTAGGTTATAGAAAATATTATTTCAATTTTAAATTTTCTCTAAATTTCTTGCATGGAAAGATTAGGCCTCAATTTACTTCTAAATCATCAATTCTGTTAAATCTGGTGAATGGTTTGTTTCATTAACAGATATTTATTGGATGTACTAAAGGTACTGATTTTATTTTAAACTGTTTTATTTTTTTATTTTTTTTTAATTTTTTTTATTGTTGGCTGTTCAAAACATTACTATATATTTTAACAATTCATTTATAATGGCTAGATTAAAAGTGTGCAGTAATTGAAAAATAAAATTTTATTACTTTACCCTATTAAAAAAAGTTATAAAGCATGGGGCTAGGGTTGTGGCTCAGTGGTAGAGAGCTTACCTAGTATGCATGAGGCACTGGGTTAGATCCTCAGAACCATATAAAAATAAAAGTATTGTGTCCATCCACAACTAAAAATATATTTTTTTCAAAAAGGCATTAAACATATAGAAAATAAAGAACAAAAAAAAAAGAGAATGAGTAATAAAACTAATTAAATTCTCCAATTAAAAAGTAAAGGTTAGCAAAAGAGGCAAAAACATGATTTTTCTGTGGGCTATCTATAAGAGACTTACTTTAGATCCAAAGACACAAATAGGTTGAAAGTAAGAGAACGGATACTCAATTTAATAGTAACCAAAAGTAAGCTAGGAGAGTTATACTAATATTATACAAAACAGTTTCTAATACAAAAAATTGTGATAAGAGATAAAAGATCATTAAATACCAAAAAATGTTAATTCTTAAAGAAGCTGTAACAAATATAAACATATACAAACCAAGATAATCACAAAATACAGAAAGCAGACTTTGACAGAATTGAAGGGAGAAATACAGTTTTACATTAATAATTACAGACTTAAATATGCCCCTTTAAATTATATAGAACATTTACACAAAAGATCATTAATAGTATAGAAGACTTAAGCAACACTACAAACAGTGTAAGATGTGTTAGACTCAAACACAAAACAGGACATACCATAAACCAACTGAAACAAAACAGAAAACTCTACCCAACATTAGTAGAATACTCATTTTCTTCTCAAGTGCACATGGAATATTCTCCATAACAGACTACAAGTTATTTCACAAAACATGTCACTAAATTTTAAAAGACTCAATCACACAGTTATCTTCTCTGAACACAATGAAATGAAATTAGAAATTAATAAAAATAGAAAAAAATTTTTCACAAATGTAAACAGCACAGTTAACCAATAAATAAAAAAAGAAAAAAAAAACCCTGTAAAATTAGAAAATACTTTGGGATGAATGAAAATAAAACACAGAATATAGAATTTAAAGGATACAGAAACAGCAGTGTTCAAAAGAAAATTTATAACTATAAACACCTACATTAAAAAAACAAAGAGCACTAATAACACAATACCTTAACAATTAGAAACACTAGAGTTAACACAAAGATAACAGAAGGAAAGAAATATTAGAGTAGATTTCAAGAGATTATAATACCAAAGTTTGAGAAATATTTTAGAAAGTACTGCTATGAAATGAGTTTTTATGTCTTTCACCAATGATCTAAGACCATATTATAAACAAATATGGAAGGAATTTTAAAAGAAGGAAAGTTCTAAAAGAGATACTGAAGTGATATTCAGAAATCTGTGTTGGAGGGTAGCAGAGGGTTAAGAGAATCCTTTGAAAATGAAAGATTATCACTCACTTGAAAAAGGCAAACAAAGGAAAAAAATGAGGGCAGAAATTTCCACGTTACAGATGTTTCAACTGATAAAGAAAAAAAAGATATCTGTAAGCATTACAAATATGTATATTATGTACTTTGTTAGGTGATGCAATACAAAGTAACCACATCATCTAAAATAGTAATACCAAAAATATGTATGGTCTGTATCTAATCATGAAGGAGCAATCAGACAAACCCAGAATGTGAGATATTCGAAAAATACTTCAAAAAAAAGGCAATGTCATCAGAAAATAAAGAAAGAATAGTCCAGACAGTTTAAATTAAAATAAAGACTATACCAACTAAAATCAATGTATAACCTTAACATGAACTTTTTTGGGGGTTGGGGGGCAGGGACATTAAGGAAATTTGAGCATCAATTATATACTAGATACTATGAAAGTCTTACCTTTTTAGGTGTGGTATTGATACTGTGGTCATGAAAAAGAATGTCCTTTGTCTTTGAAGATGTGCACTTAAGTTTTTTATAATAATATTGCAACTAACTTTTGTTCAATGGTTCAGTATGTTGAGCACATAAAAACACAAACATACATACATCTTTATGGGAGGAGGAGCTGTGGCAAAACGTTAACAATTAGCTTATGAAAAAACTTACGTATATACCGTACATTTTGTTGTGCTTTTTCTGTTAAGTGGTCTAATGAATAATCTAATTTCTACAGACTAAATACAAAGTATAAATCTTCTGTCAAAAAGGAATAAAAAGGCTTTTAAAATTAATGCTGACCACATTCTCATTCATTTATATAGGCTGCAAAAAGTAGGATGGACACAAGTTCATTTCATTTGATTTAGTAAAGATTAGAAGCAGAGTGTTTATTGTTAGCCTTCAATATCCAAAGCCAAAGAAAGTCAGCAAGAAAAGAAAAGCCCTGTACCTTCTTGGGCCAGTGAACCACATTTCCATGCAAGAATGAAATGTCTTTTTTTATAAAAATTACCTGAATTCAAAAAAATTCTGCTCTGAGCCACAAATGAATTTTAAAAACCTATGTGAATCAAATATAATTCTTAGCCAATGTTACAGGGTGCTATGATTTGAATGTAGTGCATCTCCCAAAGGTGCACATGCTGGAGGTTTGGTCCCCAAGGTATTAAGAGATTGTGGAACATTTAGAGGTAGGGCCTACCAGGAGGTAATTATGTCACTGGGGGCATCACCCTTTGCAAGGATTAATGCTGGTCTCACAAGTTAGGTCTTGTGGGAGCTGTTAACAAAGCAAGGCCAAATGGCACAATTAGCCCCTTATGCAAATAGCCAATTCTCTTTCCATTTCACTACAATGTGATTCAACAAGAAGGCTCTTACCAGAAATGTAATAAATGGTGTACAAATTTCTTTTCTTAACAAGAACCCAGCTTCAGGCATTCTGTTATAGTAACAAAAACAGACTAATGCAGCAAAAACATTTAGTCAACCTTAGTATTAAGACAAGCCCTGCCAGATGCAGCAGTACACACCTATCATCCCAGTGACTAAGGAGGATGAGGCACAAGTTCCAAGACAGCTTCAGCAACTTAGGGAGGCCCTAACTCTAACAACAACAAAACAAAACAAAACAAAAAAACATGGGCAGGTGCTGGCAGGGGATGTAGCTCAGTGGTAAAGTGCCACTGGGTTCACTCCCAGACTGGCGGGGGAAGGGGGAGGGATGTCCTAAAAGTGCAGACATGTTCACTTAATTCTCTAGGTTTCATTATTATTAAATGTGTAAATTATGCCACTTCCCAAATGCTTTTTACTTCTTGCCTTTGAATCTGTTGTGCCATATCCCCCTAATTATCATGAGAAATACTTGATTTTCTGAATCGTCCCAATAATATGCCTGGGCAGTCAACATCCAGACTTTAAGTGAAGGTCTGTTTTGTCTTAAAATACACATACAACTAACATTGATATTGAAATTGAAATATGCAATAATTCTAAAACATAGTCAATACTGAAAAATTTTAAATAACAATGTTTTTCAAACAAAACTAGAGTAAAAACAGGCAACTGTTCTGAATATGTACAAAGAAATATAATACAAATTTTGCACTATTTACATATTGAGAGGTAAAAAGGAAGAGAAATAAGTATGTTTTAGAAATTTACTTGTAAATGACATGGAAAATAAATCTGTTCAAGCTTTTTAAATAAATATAAAATACTAAGTTTATCCATTCATAAACAAGTCAGAAAACTTATAATATTTGGCCTTTCATTCTTTTGACATTTCTATTTTTTTTATAACCTGGAAACATAATCATGGGGAAAACAACAGACTGGCAGGAATGTCTCAATAAATGGTAGCAAAACCTTATGAATCACTATTTATAGTGTGTGCTAGTCTCCAAAGAACCATAGACACATTAATGGAAGTCACTAACCCCGAGAGAAAAAGTTTAAAACACTAATCCTAAATTCCAAATCAAATAGACATCAAAATTCGGGCTGTAGAAACATGTATGTGCAAATACACCGAGGGTTATATCTCTGAAAGGACAGTATACCCTGAGGAGAGAGACTTCAGGATACAAAATACCAAGTGTTTAGACTGCCTTTGTCTGTATGCTTTATTCACTCCTAGGAAGAAACTGACAAATACAACACAAATTCAGACTCTGTAAAACATGCTGCATTCTGCCAGAAACTTAAGTCTCTAACTGGAAACAGTATCCCTTAGTAGCCTAGGACACATTCACAACATGTATTAATGATCTACTACAGCTAAAAAAAAAGAGCACAAAGAGTACGAGAACCATCAAGACAGTTTTGAGAACTTATCATCTGTTTGATTAGATAAGTTGCATAAATAAAAAATAATAATTGGAAAAGACCATATGTGCTAAATGCCAAATAAGAGGAAGTGAGTAAAACAATGAATATAGAAGTTCACTGAAAAAATTTAGCAGTAGCATAGAAAAGCATTCTCAAGCTTCGAGAAGAGAAAAACATTCTAAAATGATGAAACTGAGAACAAATGGTAGATTCTAGAGATATAGCAAGGAAGGGCACAGACTATCTGCAATGACTAATAGCAAGAAGGCTTAGACTGCACACTTACTGCCATGTATGGCCTACACCCAGCGTCTCTTGTCTTGGCAATGGAGTCCACAAGCTGTCCACTGATGCCAAAGTCACAGAGTTTAATATTTCCACTTCTGTCCAGAAGAATATTGGAAGGTTTGATATCTACAAGACACAGTTATCATTTGGTATAAAATTAATCAATGAGTTCTAAAGTACTTTAAGCAAAGTATCAAAAAACCTTAGACAATATAAGTAGCTAAGTCCTTAAATTCAGACATGTAAACAACAACAAAAAAAACTTCATTTAGCACATGCAATCATTATTCATGTTTTTAACACATAACTTTTTTTTTTTTTTTTAATTTTTTAGTTGTAAGTGGACACACAATATCTTTATTTCATTTTTATGTGGCGCTGAAGATTGAACCCAGTGCCTCATGCATGCTAGGTGAGTTCTCTACCACTGAGCCCCAGCCCCAGCCCTAGCCCTAGTACTCGTTTTTTTATTAGCATTATAGTTATACATAGTAGTGGATTCTTTTTGACAAAATCTTACATGCATGGAATTTGAATTAGTCCATTTCAGTCATCATCCCTGTCTTTTTCCTCTCTTCCTCCTGCCCCCTATTCTTCCTCTACTGATTTTCCTTTTACTTATTTGTCACATGTTACATGTTTGTCCATGTATTTTTGATTGGTGCTTTCTACATATNGGTTACACACTCCACTTGACTTTACCAAATTGCCATCCTAGTGTCTGTTGTGCTCCGCTGCCTTTCCCATCCTCCACCCTCCCCCCTCCCCACCTCTCCCCTCCCCTCCCCTCCTCTCTCTCTACCTCCTCCACTGTGTAACCCTGAGGGTCTCCTTCTATTACCATGCACTTTCCTTTCTCTCTCCCTTTCCCTCCCACCTCTCATCCCTGTTAATTAACACATAACTTTAATGACTAGAATGCATGCTAGCCAAACCCATTTCACCACCAATGTCATAATCCAAAAGATATGAATGGAGATTATATTTCTCTTTACATGGTCATATTTATAAAACATACACAGTAACTATGAGTTTTCTTTATTGGAAATGGAAAAAATCATTTTCTAAACACTAATGCTTAAAAACTACCCCCAAAATGCTTCAGAATAAATGTAGACATTCTAGAATGTTTTGTTTTCATTAAGAAGTTTATATTCATTTACTTGTCCAAATTCATTATTTAACAGGCAAAACAGTAGGAAAGAACTTAATCTTTCAAATAAAGTTTGGGTCCTAACCTACATGACTTTAAGACAAAAGAGAAGATGGCTATTTAGTAATATTTTTAACAAGCATTAAGCCAGGCAAAATTTAACAAAATATTCTGATATTCAAGGTTAAATATCACTGGTCTCAACCCCAAATGAAAAGTCCTTAAATAAATTCCCTCAATTACTAACTTCTTTAACCACTAGCACAATTTCCTAGAACTCAAGGTTTTTCACTTTCATGAATTCGACTTTTACTCTTCATTCTAATAACTATCAGGTTGAATCATATATTGTCACATATTGTTTGTCCATTACAATCTACCGAGGGTAGTGACCCTTTCTGCTTTTTGCTCTCAATCTAGCAAACATTTAATATATTAGCTGAACTAAATTCAGAATTCCCATGAACTTACTGCTTTTCTTAGTGTTGAACTCCATCAAATATTTAAATTTATAATCTGTGCCTGAGGCCAAGACCAACATTTTGACAAATACGTCATGCCTTAAATGGATTTCAATTTATACTATTAATTAAAAGAGCCCTCTTAAGAATTATCCTTGAAAATGAAGAAGAAATACTTGATAGGGATTGGTAATAAGGTTTAAAAAATGCATGAGAGTAGGGTATTATGGGGGTGTGGCTCAGTTGGTAGAGTATTTGCCTAACATTAGCCTGCAGAGGCCATGAGTTCAATCTCCATTATCAACAACAAAAAATGCTTGAGGGTACTATCCCCTAATTCTTCTCTGAATGTCCACAGGACCAACTTGGTGTCTTTTCAGTATGCAGTGAAGCATTCCTTATCTGTCATGTAAGTGAATAATTATTTCTAACTTAGAGTAACTACTTGCAGCAAAATTTAATTTTTAAGCCTAAAGAGCCTGAAATCTATGGAATCCCAAAGGAGGAAATAACACACACACACACACACACACACACACACACACACACCTAAATAATTAAGTTTTAGAACGCATAGAGTATTTTTTGCTAAAAATACAAATATTTTGGAAAGCTTACACAGTGATGTTGTTATTTTTTACTCATTTTTGCTTAACCAATTAAGGGGGGAAAGTTAATTTCCATTCTATAAAAAGCAATCCATACCCACCTCTGTGAATAATTTTCAAGTTTTCTTTTAAGTGGTTTAGTGCTTTCACAGTCTAGGGGAAAAAAAAGATGAGATGGGATAAAGAACTTGTTTCTTTCAAATAAAAGAGTACAATAGTTTATCCTAATATTCCATGTAGTCCTTTGTATGGTGTTTAGCTTAATACTTCAATATTCTTTTTATGTTAACTAAAGATACTGAGTAATGATTTTGAATCTGAAAACTTGGTGGCCTTAACATGGTATTCTCTGACAGCTTAAAAAAAAAAGTAGCATGATTCAAAAATTCATTAAAAGTTGTATCATTTTTCTTATGCCTTAAACATTTTCAAGAATAAAAAGAACTCACTGTAAATAGTAAAGATCAACAGTTGTCCCAAATTCTCAGTTCCTTACAATCATTCATCCTCACTGAGGCTCAGCTTTCTAAGTAATTTTTGCAATGCCAGATTATCTGCTCAACTAGCATGGCAATTTATTCACAGTTTATCCTGTTGATTGACCACTGCTCAGAATCAGAAAAATCACAGATTTCTTCAGAAAGAAAAGGAATTGAGAATTGTATTAAAACTTCTACAGCTTCAAATCAAAATAGAAACAATAGCCTACTAATTTACTGTAAAAAAATCAAGTCTCGGCTGTCATGAAGCTGTTGGGTGTGAGTAATGTAGAATACACAAACCTATAATGTTTAAATATCTATTCTTCCAGGTTCATTGCTTTATTAATTACCAAAAGACTTAACAAAGTAATGTTAAATGTCATGCTTAATATATAAGGTGATCATCAAATCTGGAAACACAGGCAAATATATAATTGATTATTAATGTATATATTGTATCACTGAAATATATAATAATTTTATCTTTATTTTTCAATTTCATGACCATTCTGTTATATAGCAGGGTTCTGGGATTAGGCTGCCTGGGCTTTAACCATCTACTACTTATAACTCATATATGCATCAAAACAAATTAATTATTTAAACTTTCTATGCTTCAGATTCATCATATGTAAAGATAAGGTTACACTATTTACCACAGAGAATTACTATAAAAATTAAATGTCATAATAAAATCTTGGCTTTACTTAAATAAACATTCACCAAACATTAACTACTATCATTACTCACTATCATTATAATTTGAGTGGTGGCAAGTTCTTGGATAATAATTGTTTGGTATATTGGAGGGAAATGGATAATTAATGTACCATTTCATATGCTCATCTGAAAAATGAGTAAATTTTAGTCTAACTCAATTTATTTTTATAGAATTATGAAAGTATATATCTTAAAATTAGCGCATAAAACATTTAAATTTAATCATCAATTTGACAAAGTGATTAAATTTAACAATTCTAACACAATCTGAAACTTATAATGACTACAGTTTAATGAATTTTTAAAATTTAGCTATATACATACATCTCTTACAACTAAAATGTAGTTCAGAAATCATTTATATTTTTCACCCATTTTATTAATTCTTAATGATTAACCAAGATACATTGGTCACCGAGAGGTAGACTATATTGAAAGTAAAAGGTGTATGCAAAAAAGACAAAAATCACATGCAACCATACTATCTTACAACTTCCTATATACTTTAGTTTACATTATCAGTTAACCCAGGATATGTTATTAGCCTAGATTCTCAGAAATTTCTAAGAATCTTATTAATTTTGCTTTATTAAAAATAAATTACTTTTCCCTTGGGAAAAAATTTGTAAAAAATCAGTCAACTAAGATTCAGAGCAAGAAACAAAGCGATCATGAACTCACTTTCAGAACTATAAATGCATAATCAAGAGAGTACCTTTTTACTCTTTTGGTACTCTGATAAACTGAATTGGCCAAATTAGTATTAAAGCTGGTTCCTGAAATTGCTAGTAAACATTTTAAAACAGTTTAGAAAATCCAACAAGCCCTTTTCTCTCTCTCTCTCTCTCTCTCTCTCTCTCTCTCTCTCTCTCTCTCTCGATACTAGAGATTAAACCCAGGGATACTTTACCACTGAGCTACATCTCCAGTCCTTTTAATTTTTCTTTTGAGATAGGATCTCATTAAGTTGTTGAGGCTAATCTTGAACTTATGATCCTTCTACCTCAGTCTATTGTGTCATAGGGATTACAGGCATGCATCACTGTTCCCAGCTTATAAGAAACATACTTTGACCAAGACCTTTAATTAAGAGACTTCTGTGCTAGGAATGTGGTGCACACTTGTAATTCTAGCAACTCCAGAGGCTGAGGCAGGACAATACCAAGTTTACAGCCAGCCTGGGCAATGAGACGACACCCTGTCTCAAAATAATATTAAAAAGGACTGGGGATGTAGCTCATTGGTATGGTGCCTCTTGGTTTGATCCCCAGTAGGAGTGGGTAGGAGAACCCATTCATGAGACTTCCACAATTTAATTAATTTAGGAACAATGTGTGATAATATAAAATGTGAAAATAATTAAAACAACTGGGGAAAATGTACAGAAAATAGCCTTTTCTCATTATTTACACCACAACCTGTTGTGGTTCTCTGAGATGTGAATAAAAACAGCACTGTCAGTATTTTTCAAGACTATGGTTTGAAGTGTTCTTATGGTCTGTTGTATTGTTTCTCCCACAGAAGTAACTCTGTCTCTAAATCTACTAAAAATGATTTTCCTGGAAGGTAATAACATTCTGTAAAGGACATTCAAATATGTGCATTGAAAACACCAGCAACTTCTTTATATAATCATATATACAACAAATAATTTAAAACCCAGGTACTTACTGCTAAAGTGATTTTGCCTAAAATTTCTTCTGGAATAACATCATCTAATACACTATATACATATTTGTAAAACTTATCAAACGAGGTAGACATGAGTTCCATACAGATCCAACAGTCACCCTGTAAAATAATAGATGTTATTCTTATAAGTTTTAACATTAAGAACTACCTTGCCTTTACTAAAAACAGATCCAAAATTAGAAAAGAAGCAATCTTATTTTTCTTTACTATATCAATTCTCAACCTAATGATAACTTTTGGTTCCATATTAAAACCCTGAGCCAAAAATTCTACTCAGGTTTAAATACAAACTATGTGGTTAAAACCAATTTTACACATTCTTAACTATATGGACAGGGTCAATTTTACATAGAAAAGTTTTGTCCTTTTATAAAAATTTCAAACTTTGGCATAATTAAAATTGCATACATTCCATGTATGTATTGTATGTCAAAATACATTCTGCTGTCATGTATGACTAAAAAAAATAAAAACAAAATTACAAAATGTGTGGGAAAATTTTCTCACTAGCAAAGAGATCATAAATAGCAATCTTGAGGGATTAATAAACTTCTCACATTAGCCCAAAACAAAACAAAAAAAAAAAGAAAGCAAATCAGAAAACAAATATGTAAAGCAACCCTACTCAAATGCCACCTTCTTAGTGAGACCTACTCTGATATATAATACACAAATTATTCCACTCAGCGTTCCTTTACCCTGGTATCAATTCTGTGCAACTCTTATCATCTGGAGTAAAATTATTATGTTTGTCATAGACCTTTCCCACTAGATATAACCTCCACCAAGATAGGAACTCAGTGGATACTTCTTAAATGAATGAAAGCTGGCTATAATTAAAATGAATCATTCAAATGCTGCTGGCAGCATTACAAAGTGTTTTGAACAAATTTAAAAGCAATTCTATAATAAAACAAGAAAAAATAGAGTAGTAATTCCCATTTAGCCAAGATTTAACTTTCCATGGTTTTAGATACTTGTGGTCAACCATGATTCAGCAATATTCAATGGAAATTTTCAGAAACAAACAATTCATAAGTTTTAAATTGTGCACTGTTCTGAGTCTCATGATGAAATCTCATGTTGTCCTGCTCCACCCCACCAGGAGGTGCGTCATCCTTTTATCCAGCATATCCACACTGTATATACTACCTGCCTGGTTAGTCAGTCACTTGGTAGCCATTTCACTCATCAGATCAACTGTCATAATACTATAGTTCTGATGTTCCAGTAATCCTTAAGGTGTTATAATTGTTCTATTAATATTAGCTATTATTGCTAATCTCTGTGTCAAATTTATAAATTAAATTTTATCACAGGTTTACACACATAGGAAAAAATAGTACATGAAACACAGTATATACAGGGTTTGATAATATCTGAGGTTTCAGGCATGTGCTTGGTGTTTTGGAATCTATTTTCTGCGGATAGGGGGAAACTACTGTAAATGTGTTGATATCATTTCACAGAACTATCCCATGACTGGGAATGAAACTTAAATACTCCAAAAATTACAAAAAGAAATAAAAGAAAAAAAAACTAGAAGTGTAAAACAAAGGGGTTATCTAAAATTAAGTTTCTTGACAACTATACAGTTCATGAGAGGTAGGCATGAAAAAATGAAGAATATAAAACAGAAAACAATATTATGTGCTTCTTGGCATGCTCCCCAATCTACCCTTCATTAGTGATGCTAATTGTGGTCTTCTAGTCTAGGTATTGTCTTATTTCTCCACTGTGTAGGTACTATTTTTATTTTTGCAACCAATAAGCAATCTCTGGGAAACACTTTAACATTCAAATACCTGATTCTTGTCAAAGTTAATACTCATTGATGATTTTTGCCTGAACCAATATTGATGTGATGTTCCAAAATTATAATGCCCCAACTCTACCACTCTCTATGTATATTAGTTGGTATTTCACATTCTATTGTTAGAAAGAGGATCTCTCTCTCTCTCTCTCTCTCTCTCTCTCTCTCTCTCTCTCTCTCATATTAGTGTAGCCTAATTGATTCCCATTTTTCCAACGGCTTATAATTTTTTAATTTTTTCCACAATTATTTTGGCACCCAAATTATGCCTGACTTACAAGTTCACACCGGCAATATTGTCCTTATGAAATGCTCTGACATTTAAAAGAATATATTTCTAAGTTTTGGGCATAAAAATGGTTTGTTTCTCCATGTACGCCCATTCTGTCCTGTCATGGATCAAATAATTTCTTTGAGAAGCCCTAGTTCCTCTCATTGGTGAGTACTATTAAACAGTAAGACATGGGTCTTAGAAATGCTCATTGCTATTCAACTATCTTTGCTTCTATGAAAAGGCAAATTATAGGATACTTGATTAAATCAAATGTTGATATTTTCCTGCTAAAAGTGCAGAGTACTTGGAAAAGTTATATGTATACACATAGGTGTATCTCTAACTGCACACTTTCTTGGTAATAAATTTATATAGTCTGTAAGTTTAAAAAAAACAGGAAACATAATTATTCCATAAACTTTGCATGCATATGAACAAGGGCTATGGATACCTTATGAAAGTAAAAATACCACCAGAATGGTGAACAAAATTATTGTAAGCCATTTTTATGTTGTTACCAATTTAGGGATCCAGCTGTATCCTCAAAGATTTTCTACCCATTAATCTCTTACCCTTACGCCTAGATTGATGATGTAAGAAATCAATAAATTTAATTTTAAATTGTGCACTGTTCTTTAAGGTAAACAGCTTGACTAATTAGTGATAGACCCATGAACAAAATTCAGTTTTCTGAGGTCTTTTCTTTTTACCATCAACATTTACAATGCAAGCTTATTTAAATTACACGTAGGAAGATCATACATTGTGATGGATACTGAGATGAAAACAGTACTCTTAAAAGAGGACCATGTGCTAGAACATTGATGGAGCTAAACAGCTATACAGAATAGGTTTTTGTAAAGCTTCTTTCATATAGTGAACTTTTATGTATTTTCCTAAGTCTAAGTCTCTAGACTTAAATACATCATCTCAATAAATTTGCTATACTTTTGTTTTAAATTTTTTTGTAGTTGTGTATGGACAGCCTTTATTTTACTTGTTTATTTTTATGTGGTGCTGAGGATTGAACTCCAGTGCTTCACACATCAAGGCAAGTGCTCTGCCACTGAGCTACAGCCCCAGCCCCACTACAATATTTTATTAGAGAGAACTATAGAAAAACACTTAGGGAAAACTTTAATAGTAGAAAGATTATATTAAGAGTGAAAGGCCTGGAGAGGCACAGAGATTGGCAGACCTAGGTTTCACGAGAATATGCCTCTTTTCTACATGTAGTTGGGGTAATAGCAGTTTGATCAGTGTCTGAAACTGAAGGCAGGCAGCCCAGTGCTATGGAAAAGACTCTAGACTTGGTCCCAGAGGATCTACAATCAAGTGTGACCTGTATGTTTGGCACTGTGTTCAATTAATGTGCCAACAAAGGATAAGGGAAACATACCTATGCAAATAAATGATATTATGAAATCTGGCATGAGAAGAGTTATTATTGGATATGGGCTGCCATTTCCAAAAAATCTTGACTAATGTGGTGACCTTCTAATAGAATTGAAGAAAGAAGTTCTTAGGAAACATCTTCCTGCCTCACAGAATGAAGAACTTTGTTATCCATATTTTGGTAAGGCACTGAAAATATAAAAGGACTGGCAGTTTACTGATGTAGATGTGAATTCTGTATAAAATGTATAAATTCTTCTAAGGGCTCATTAAATTGCATGAATAGAGACGGGCCAAATAAATAGACAAAAGGAATTTTTACAATTAGAGATGAAGGGGAAACTACTCATAGTATTTTATTTCTCCCAAACCAGAAATGTTAGTATTTTGCTAATGTATACAATTTGGTTTTGCTAAGTCAGCAGATACATTTCTAATAAAGTACTAGACAATCCAAGTACTTTATTTCTTACATCTTTAGATAAACATTATTACTAGGTTCCTGTTTATAATAGAAATTTAAATTATTAACTATACATGTAATATGTATTTTCTAGAAGAGGATAAAAGCCAAAGTTGTTTGGAAATGTAGTTATTAGATTTAAATCACCTTCTGAAATGTGGAAATCCCAATTGTCTAAATTGTTTTTTAACTGTCATATGTAATTTTATGCAAGTTAACTATATATCTTGGGCTTAATAAATTATAGGCTCATTTTGAGGTCCATTAATTTAAAATATTAGTTTAATATTAAATGTGTCTTTAGAGTAAACACTGTGACTTGGAATTAATTTTCCAATTATATAGTCTTCTGTATAACTTACTCACAATATCCTATGTATACCTTATATAATTTCCCTAAAAAAGAATAAACTACCACTATGGTATTAAACCAACATATAGGAAAAATAAACACTAAGTGCTGCTTATGGACAATGTTGCTACTGCTTGTTTTGTACATAAATATTTTACTTTTCCATATGTAGATTGCATTTCTTAGGTGTTTTAATTTTTTAAATATATTTGCATTTAAAAAAAAGAGTGAAAGACCTGACTCATCTAGGTTCTCCAACTTTGTCTATTTACATAAGCCCAGGCCTCCTTGCTTCCTCATCTACTCTACCATCCTCAAAGAACTAGGGAAAATGTCAATTGAGTTAATATGTATAAAGCATACAATAAAGGACCTGGCAGGTACTAAAAACTATAGTTTTAAAACTGAAGGGAGAAAAGATTGGAAAAAAAGGCAAACAAAAAAGAAATATATGGGAGCAGAGGAATAAAGGGAAGAAGTAAACAGAACTGAGGATGAGAAAAAAGCAATTTGGAAAGAAGCAATTAGCTTCAGAGGATAAAGTCCTTGTAGTTTCTAAAAACTTCTCTTTCAGCGGTTCCCTTTGGCCAAAACAAGACATTTTAAGAAACTGAAAAAAGGAGAAATGGCCTGAGGTCTGAGTTGCCTGAAAAAACAGTGAAAGCAATACCACTTTCATGTTAAAAGATAGAAAATAAATAAGAAATATATAAATCAAATGAAATAAATATAAAATAAAAGGAAACTTAAAAATACAAAAAACCCTAAAACAAAAAAATTTTAGAAGTCACTTCTCTAAAACACAAAGGAAGAAACTACTATATGTGGATTTAATGGGAAAAAAAAAAAGTACACTCCTGAGATAACACAGGTTTCTGAAGATGACATCTAGATACACTCAATAGCATATTTATATATCAACTATAATCAATTAAAATATAAAATATTTTAAAAGATGCCATTTACAAAAGAAATAAAAATCAGGACTCCACCTAACAAAATAGACAAAAACTATAATGAAAACAACTACAATGTTATTAAAGGATATGACAAGAACCTGACCAAATGGAGAGGCAGAATGTTTACCCACATAAGACTCAGATCATAAAGATGTCAAATTTCCCTTAGATTAACATACAAATTCAACTGAATTCTAATAGAAATTTTCAAGTTTATACTAAAACTTATATAGGAAAAGTAGGGTTAAAAGCAGCCGAGAGAGATTCAAAGAAGAGGGACTGACCTACTAAACAAAGACTTTTTTATAAACTTATAACTATTAAAAGACACATATGGCAATAGAACAGATTTAAAAGTCTATGCACAAACTGAAATTTGATATGTGACAGCTGTGACCAAAAAAATAAAACAATCACAAAAGGATGGATTATTATTACTCAGCCATAAAGGAGAATTAAAGTATGCTGGTAGATGGATGGAACTGAAAACTATCATGCTAAGTAAAATAAGTCAATCCCAAAAATCCAAGGGCCAAATGTTCTTTCTGATATGCAGATGCTAACACACAATAAGGGTGTGGGGGGTGGACAGAAGTTCACTGGATTAGACAAAGGGAATGAAGGGAAGGGAGCGGAGATGGGAATAAGAAAGACAGTAGAATGAACTGAACATAACTTTCCTATGTTCACATATGAATGAATGATCAGTATAACTCCATATCATGGACAATCATAAAAATGGTTAGTTATACTCCATGTATGTTTGATATGTCAAAATACATCCTACTATCATATATAACTAAAAAGAACAAATAAAAAAATTTTTTTAAAAGGATGGATCATTTAATGAATGCTGCTGAGACCATTGGTCTTTCATATAAAAAAAAGTTAAAATTAAATCATCAGCTCAAATCATTCATAAACACAAATATAAAAACTTCTAAGTGGATTTTCTGAAAAGTAAGTTTAAAACATTTTTGTAAGAGATTTTTAATCTCTTCAGTGTAGGTAAAAATTTCTTGCCAAAATCAGACGTGAAAAATACACACCAAGAGACCTATAAATTTAAATGTCTCCATTATAACATATATTTCTATATGATAAAGAATATCATACCAAAAAGTTAAAAATAAGATTAAAACATGAATTTGTATAAAGAAACAAAAGATCAGTACCCTGAATAATAAAGAAGTATGCTAAACTATTCAAAATGACAAATCTTAATTAGGATAATGGCAAAGGGATATAAATAGATAATTCACAAGGAAAAAAAAAGTAAATACGTGGAAATATTCTGTATCTCACCAGTAATTAACCAAATGCAATTTTAAAAGTGAGATACCATTCCAAACCCCTTATTAAGAGAAACATTTAAAATTAATATAGACCAGGAAAAAACGGGATCTGTGACAGTAAATGTTTATGACCTATCCAATAAGCATTACCTTTTACAATTAAAAACAAAATTTCCCAGTCTTTCATATAGAGAAAGACAGCCAATAAAATATCAACTCAAAAGTCAGTTGATGATTTCAGGAAAACCCTTTCCATTCTTTTTTCCTTCTTTCTAGTGGCCATGACATGAACTCTGGGTGCCAAATGGACCATGAGGCATCTTAACAATGAAAACTACAAATTAAGCAACTACTAATCTATTGCTATATATATCATTAAGCAATCTACTATTTCCATTGCTGCCAAATGGATATAATTCCTGCTACAGAAATTCTTATTCATTACTGGTAGAAATATCAGTCAGTTCAACCAGTCCAGAGAAAAATGTAAAAATGATCATTCAAGTTGAAGATATTCTTATTTGATCCAGCAATTAGATGTCCTGGAAAAATATTCTAAAGAATCTGTAACCTAGGTTGTCAAATAGACATGCAAAACACTATTCATTTTCTGCGCTGCTTACAGTTGCAAAAAAATTAGAGATAAACTGCATTAGGACTCTTTAAAATCAAATATGGTCTATTTAGTCATTTAGAATGTACAAGATGATTAAAATAAATTGAAAATATCCACCTATATTTATACGAACAAATCTTGAAACTATGTTGAATAAAATATACTGTGGAGGACACATATAGGATGATTCCAGTTATGCAAACTTTGAAATGCATAAAGGCAAATTGAAGGAAATATATGGATATGAGTAAATACAATGGAAAAACATAAATTGCCAACTTCAATATCAGGTATTACTGAATAAAATTATGGAGCTTTCAGAGGCTCACTATTACCCTATAGCAAGATTAATATCCACACAGCAGCAGCAAGACCAAGAAAAAGAGCATCTCATAAGTTCCTGGTAGTGGTACAAATTATGTGAAATTAAATCACTGGAGGGTCTCTTTTCCAATGGTAAGGTTAAAAAGTTCCAATAGGCATACATTCATTTCCATTGTTAAACACAGAATTTCACCTTTATCATTGGAAATGAAGGTAATGTCACTAAAAATATACACTTCTAAGGTATCCACCTCAAATGTTTCTCCAAACACTGGTTTTTTTAGCCTCTGAAACTTCAGGAAACACACTGTGACTAATCTCTCTTAAAATATAAACTTTCTACTTTTCTAAAACTTCGTCTTTGATTATTGAGAAGTACATATTACTTATTTGATTCTAAGATGTGAAGGGGAAGTTAATATTTCATCTACTTAAGTATTCTGTGACTTGCTACAGCTCAACTGTGTAGCGTCTAAGCTTTCATCCTATTTCACTCTAACATTTAAAAGTAGATTATTTTTTACATGAAGCTAAAAGCTTTTCATCCGTGCACCAACTGAGATAAAGAAAACAGTGAACATTCTGTCTCTGGAGTCCTGTCTTTACCACTTTTGTTCAAATTAATACTCCAAATTTTGTTTTCCTCTCTAGAAAGAGGAAATAATGCCACCAAATCTCCTGAACTATTGGGAAGACAACATGGTAAAAACAATAAACATTCAACACATGCTCCTGCTTACAGCTGCATCTTTCAACTCCTTTAACCTACGATATAAAACCAAATTTTACTCGACTATCCATGACAAGAAAACAAAAAAATACAGTTCAGACACTACTCCAAGCTTTCTTTGCTTTGTTTCCATTAACTTGTCAATCATGGAAATCATTTACTCAGTCTTCCTTTCATAAAATCAGACTCCCACACAATCTTGGCCTGTGGCTACATATTTAAATGCTGCCAAGGTGAATGGGAAGGGAAATGAACTACTAAATTCCAGCACTATAGGGTTGATTTGGGAACGAAGGTAGAACTGATGAGAGTCCACAGTAATAATGAAGAGCCTTAAAAAAGCTAACTGTGCAATCTAATTAGAAGAAAAATATCTCATTCTGTCCCTAAATAACTATTCTGCCTAAGAATGAAAGAATATATTCTGCCTAAGTCAAGTGATCAGAGGATTTAGTGTTGGTAAAGAGTAAGTATATAGTTTGGGGATAAAAGGAGGAGGAAATAGATTCTTGTACAACATGAAGAAAGTTTCAGATTAATGATCTTATGAACATTATGACATTATGTAATATTTAGGTCAGGATATAGTCATGGACATACGTACTATACAGTGTAACACTGAAATGAAATGATAAAGAAACTTAACAAATTCAATGCTTCTGGTCATAAAAAAGAATATTTAAGTCATTAAAAAGTTCAAGGAATAGGAAGAAAGTACATGATTATAGAATTAAGAACTAACAACTCAACAAAGAAATGGGCTCTATCATGAATCACAATTATTACAGTTATCTATTAAGATCACAAAAAAATACATAAAAATTTCAAAATTAGATTAAGAAACAACTAACTTAAAAGGTCTTTTATATCACAAGATCTCACATATTTCTATTCAATGCTACATTCAGCACTATTTTAAAAGAAAAGAAGAAATTTTTAGGCAAAAAAGTGAGAAAAACACTGAAGTCACAATCTTTATAATCAGTTCATCAAAAGAAGAGAAGAGCATGTGCCTATAATTCCAGCTACTTAAAAGGCTGAGGCAAGAGGATCATAAGCTCCAAGGCCAGCCTAGGAAATTAACAAAACCTTGTCTCAAAATAAAAATAAAAAGGCCTGGAGATGTAGCTCAATGGCAGAGAACCCTTCAATTTCAAACCTAGTATCAGAAAGAGTAGGAAGTTTTTCCCAATTCCAATTCATAACAACCCCATCAGCTAATTTTAACATTTTCAAGATGAGAATGGTATTAACATTACATGAAATACTTAATTCAAGTTTTATTCAACTAATTAAATATTCCAACTTATGACAGTCCAGAATGGTGTAAGATAACTTCATTCACGTACAGTTCCGTCTTTACTCCTAGCCCTAACTCATTTCATGGTTAGACAGTGTATGACTTAGAGTGTGTAGGCTGACAACTAGAGGCAGTGTTGGGAGAGAGAGTAACTAGATGGCAAAAGAAGAAACATAATCATGAGATCAAGAAATCAGAGTATTAGTTTCTACCCAAAACTCAGGATAACAGAACTAGAAAAAAAGAATTTATATTGTAATAGTTAATTATCTATGTCCAATGGGTATAACTGAGGATGGGGCGCGGGGTTAACACATTAAGTGTAGATAGAATTAAGAGCAAAAGTGAGTAAAAGTACTGATATTGCGATTTTGTCAAGTTCTTAACCAATAGAAAATATTTGTAAATGAAGAAAGAAATTACAGGACTTAAGAATGACAGTCACAAGTATATATAAATATACTTATATATTTATATGTATGTATATATGAGTCACTCCTTAATCAAAGGAACAATGAGGGGCTGGGGTTGTGGTTCCGTGGTAGAGCGCTGTGAGGCCCTGGGTTCAATCCTCAGCACCACATAAAAATAAATAAATAAAGATATTGTATCCAACTAAAAAAAAAAATATTAAAAAAAAAGGAACAATGAGTGATAGAAGTAAATATATAGTTTAACAAGGCTATATATGAAAATAGAGATAATTAACTTATTACTAACATATGGCATTTAGATTAGTTAATGCTGCCATCCTCTTTCTTTCTATAACCAGATATTTATCAGCTAAAATCCAAACAGTTTATTCCTACCTCTCTGAAGAGTGCACCATAAAACTGAACAATGTATGGGCAATCACTACTCCGCATTACTACATCCAAATCCATAAGAAGTTGTTTTTGTTCTTTTTCATCCACTGTTGACCGTATTCTCTGGAAAAAAAAAATGACAACAGATGTCATAAAAACATAAAACAATTTAAGAAATTTGAGTAAAACCTCTACCACAGTACTGAAAATTACCAGACTTCACAAGTACTAACCAGATATAAAAATTACCATCCTTTTATCACACAAAAAAAGTATGAAGATAGTACTTGGAACTTCTTTAAATGGTACAGGACTTTTGAACCACAGCATTGACTAATGATGTTGGAAACTATGCAAAAAAATTCCTAGGCAGTGAAAATTAACACCCACATGCAAATATAAAGAAAATCACAAGTTAACAGTTTCCACATAAATAATTAATCATAAGTATTTTCATATGTATTTTAAATCGGCATTTCAGAACTGTATGGGATTTAGACATCCCATGCAATAACACCCCTCTTTACTCCCTAGTATCCTCACACCAAAAGCATCCTCACTGATGGAAAACAAAACACATAAAGTATATAATGTAGGGACAATACTCAAACAAGAATCCAAGTCGCTCAAATCCTAGACTGGGAGCCTTCACTGCAATTTCTAGACATTAACAAAAAGTTCTAACTATCCAATTCATGAGTCAGCATAAACCTATAAAAGAAAACCTAAAAATGAAGAAACATAGGGCTCTTCTGGTCTACTCCTAAGCTGATGCAGTCAGTACTCCTCTGTACAATGAAGACCTGGGACATATCTGTAATCAAGCTCTATCACAACTTCTCTGCAGATTTCTGAGAGACTACCAAATACCATTCATGTCTTCACCGCCCACCTCCCAACCAGGAACAGTATAAAATATGTAGGTGTTCAGAGAAACAGTTCCCAATGCACAAGAGAAAGGACACAATCAAGTCCAGAAAATGGGAAACATTAGTAATGGAACTATAGTTTAACATGAAAGCATGCAAACAACTTCTGTTCTCACTTAAAAAGTTCACAACATCACATCGCGCCACTGGATACAATACACAGCACATACTTACAGGGAAAGTTAGAATCAAAAAATAGACAAGGTAGCAATTGTCTTCAAAGACTTGGAGGTATCTGTTCTCAATGTTCTCCAAAGGGAGGAAGGCAGTCATTTAAATTCTTGAGCCCATTTTACAGAAGACAAGCCAGAGGCACAGAGAGATACAAAAGATGTATTCCATGTGACAAGAATAAGCAGTTGTTTAAAGAATAGAAATAGGTTCTCTAAGTTTCATTTATTGATACTAAACGAGGAATTCCATATTCTCCAAATACAAATTTAATTTTGCTGCAAAATTATACCTTGCTAGCTACTGTATTCCATATCAAATAAAATTTATTAACTGACGTCTTATATGCACTGATTTATTTAAAACTTCTACATTCAATGTCATTGTCAGATAAAAAGAGTGAAAAAGAAAATAAGACTAGTTCTGCTAAAATTAAGAAGCTTTTTCCTTCTTTCTCTCTCCACTTCTCTATTTTTATAGTTTGGGAATTGCTAACTTTGTTTTTAAATTCACATCAGCATAATGTTTGCCCAAAAAGGATATTTTTTTAAAAGTCAAAATGGCTCAGAGACATGATTTATGTTTGTTCAAAACATGACACTAAGTAATTTTTGGAATCATTTTAATTACTTTTATTTCTGCTTTTAAAAATAAATTTGTAAGTATGGCTGTGAAAATATTTATTTAAAAAGATGATTTTAAAAAGATAATACTATATCTAAATTTAAAAGAAACAAGTAGGAAAGAAAATTCAAATGACCCTTTAGTTGGGAAAAGATTTCTATTTATTAAACAATTTTAACTATTAAAAGGTTTAAAAATGTATTATATTTTCTATTTTTACTTTTATGGATATACTGGCAAATGTAAATGTACAAATATATAAGCATGCACTTAAAAATACTATTTTAAAACATGTCCTCTTTACTAGTTTTAGTTTTCTTACACTGGCTACGTAGCTTTCTAAATTTATATTTGTATAAATCTTTATATTCCAACTCTTAGAAAGCACATGATAGTCAAGAGTTCTTCAGTTAACGTCAATGTTTGTCTTTGGAAAGCCAACTTTCAAAACTCTGCTGTAGTTACAGAAAGGATACAAGCTACTACATGAACTGGAGTTCTAACTGAAATTCCTGCATGTGATCAATACCTAATACTAAGACAAACTCTAACAGAATTGTTATTAACCAAAATATGGAAGGCTTTCTTGCACAGCTATCCTTTGAGATCATCTCACATGACAGGAAAACTATTTATCTATAACATATTCTTCAATGCCACTTCTAGTACAAAACAGAACATGGTGCAGCTGAATGGCCTATAGATGTAACATGAAATCGATGGTGCTCCTGGATGCTCCTCAAGCTCCCCAAACATTCTGTCCAAGTGACTGGTGGTAGGTAGAAGAGTAGCTAGCTGCTGATATTACATCTGAATTATTTGGGAATAAGCAAGTACAGTTAAATAAAGTTTTAGCATTAGGTTTAACATGTATCATATGTGAGCACTTAATAAACTAATTCAAAAGACCTAGAGAACCCCCAAAAGGAGATTAATTATAAGCATATACCTATAATAACTTCAAGCTAAGATTTTAATTCAACAACTCAATAATTCATTCAAGGTGAAGAATACTTAATGATAATCTATGATTAAAAATCAGTGAACACTGAGTAAAGAAAGACACTACCAGGAAAAATTTTTCTAATGAAAAATCAGAACAGAATCTATGAGAAAGATTTCTACTATTTGAAACAAATGAAGATCTAAAATTAAGGTAGCATAACCATAAAATTGAAAACAAAATTGTGAACAAACTTTCCTTCCTTTTATAAGTTTGTCCTTAGGGACACAGGAATATAGAAATATAAAGATGAAGGCAATTATGTTACTAAGAATTCTCCCTCCTGTAATCACAATGCTCAGAAATCAAAATCTATTGATAAATGCTTTGGATTCCAGAAAATTTTTGCTCATTATATCAAATTTAGGTAAAGCTGATATTTATTTTGAGCTCAGCAAATTTTTGTCTTTTTCTCCATTCTTTTTTCTTTTAGAAAGAAAGCTCCTAGGAGATTGCAAAATATATTTTTTTTTATTTTTTATTTTGAGTTGTTGATGGACCTTTATTTTATCTATCTATCTATATATCTATTTATATATGGTGCTAAGAATTAAACCCAGTGCCTCACACATGCTAAGCAAGTACTTTACCACTGAACCACAACCTCAGCCCCACAAAAATTTTTTTAAAACCATCTAAAGAATCTTTAAGTTTTAAGAGTTTCATTTTTCATTCAAATATCAGAGTTCATCAAAATCATTATTTTTCTCCATTATGGTGTTGAGTTCTTATGCATGTCAATTCTTTATTAACCTAGCTTAAGTTATTACATGCCCTTGGGACAAGTTAAAACTTTTTCTTGAAAAGCACTATAATCTCTTTTCCAATAATGAAAATCATTTTCATATTATTTCTAATTTTTAAAAAACATAATGTAGAGGAAACATTTAAAATCAAAATAAGAACTACAACCATATATATAAACATTTATGTATATGTGTGTGTGTGCACATGTTTTCTAGTGAACAAATACATATACTTGAAGTTAACAAAATATTTTATTTTCCCCCACATTTTTTATTGGTGCATTATGTTGCACCAATATTGTACATAAAATACTTTTAAATTGTCCAAATTTGTATTCAGGGTGTTTTATACACTTTGCAAGCCTTTAAAAGCTAGTAAATGACAATAAAAACAAGTAGGAGCAGATCAGAAATACCAAAATGACTCCAACTAGAATCAGAGGGGAAAAGTCAAATTAAGTATCTAACCATCTGGTTTTTCGACTAACTAGTATTATATATTGTTCTTACATATAAACAACAACAAAGAGCTTCATTTTTCTAAAATTACCAATCCAACATATGCCACTGGTTGGAATAGCTGCAAATTCAGTTTCTGGGATGTCCGTAAGGACTAGGCTGCCATAATGAAAATTTAACAAGTTCAACAAATAAGGTAAAAATCTCCAGTTAGAAATTATCCCCTTGTCCTTCCTCACCCTCCTACCTCATTACAAAACAATTTTATGGTTATGCTACCTTAATTTGAGATCTTCATTTGTTTCATATGGTAGAAATCTTTCTCATAGATACTGATCTTTATAGTGTTGCATACTCAATTGTATTTTATTCTCACTTTAAAAACAGTCCCACTCAGAAGAAATGGCCCAAATCACTCAATCACATGGTATCAAAAGTCACTGCTAAATTTAAATGTTGACATCTTATGCTTGGCCTTAGATAGAAAACCTAAAGTTTTAACAACATGAATTTAAAGTACAAATACCCCTTATACTGATAATGAACATCCATGCACATGTGGTATAGTTTTAGATGTCATCTAATTTAACATTGGGAATTTCAGGGCAGCTCGCTCTCTATGCTGACATGATTCTCTAACCTGTCTAAACCTTTTCAACCTCACCTTGGATACACAATTTACTGGTATTCTTCAGGAAAGAATAGCCAGTGACAAAACTAACATCAATAAGTATGAAGAACTTTCAAGTAGATTAAGACACATTGTTATAATGGAAAAGGAAAAGTATTATTATTTGGGGGAAAATAATAAAACAATTCACCGAAGGACCTATTGGTGGGAAGGCCAAAGAGAAAGAAGAAAACAAGAAGATGGTAATAAGCAGTGTATATACTCTGAAGAAAAACTATCTCTTACTGAGATAATATGACATATTCTAGTCATAATGGTGACTCCCCTGCCCACTCCATTTTTTAATCTATTTTCAGGGGTGGAGAGAAATAGGGAGAGGGAATAGAGGGAAAGAATATGATGATAAACCCATCACTATTAGGGGATAAAACCAGAAGACTCAAATGTGGCAAACAGAAAAAGAAGGAACGCTGACCATACAATGGCTAAGGATGAAACTGCAGAAGAAGCAAAATAACAGACACATTCAGTGGTAGAGTGCTTGGCTAGCACGTAGGAGGTGCTGGGTTTGATTCCCACCATAGGAAAGAATAAGACTCACAAAGTTGGTAGCAAAAAGCAGATCATCAAAGACTATTTTGTTTTAGACACTAAATAAACACCTATCTGATTCTGATAGTGGTCCTTGCCACACACTCATTCACAGTTAACCCTGATATCTTGGGGTTCTTAGATCTCTCAGTTGCTAGAAAGGTAAGGCATGTCCCATATAACAAAGCACCAGGGCCTGCTTGAAATGACCATTGTGTAACTCCTTGCGTCCTGATGTGACAACTACTGACTATCATCAGATCAACCCAGAATTTTTCTTTCCACTAAATCAAGCTATCGGAAAAGGTTAAACAGATGACAAGCTCTATTTGTACTGTGTATGAGGAGACATTCAGGATTACCTGATCCCATTCCTGTTAAAGAAAGAGAAAAGAGGTCATAATATCTTCAAAAGACTCAGAGTTAGGATAATTGGTGATAAATCACACATGCTCTTAATTTAAAACAGTAGTTCCATAGTGTGTATGACAGATGTCAGTTCCTAGAATGTGAATACTCCATGCAAAATGGATATGAGTCATCAGCAAACATACCAGGAATCAAGAAGTGACCTAAGAAAGCAATGACTTGAAAATAGCAACAAACTTTACAAAATGACTATTAGTTCTGATACAATATTTGCTTTAAAATGGAAAAAAAAAAAAAGTATGGGAGAAATGAAGCCGGGGGAGCAGAAAAAATGGGAAAACTAATGTGGAAGACCATGACTACAATCCTGGCAGATAAGGTCTCTAAATCCTAACATGATCAATTCTTGTCAGGTTTCTGTATGGCTGAGGGTACAAAGGGCAATCTTTCAAGGTATTAAAGTGAAGTAGAAGACTCATATCCCTGAGGCCCAAGTTCATTCTCAGGGTGCTTAGAATATGGTAGGAATAAGGTAAGAGTACTCCAAAGCAAAAGAGAGGTGAGTTCCTTGGTTAGAAATAAGGCATACACACAATAAAACTCAGCAAGGTGATGGATTCAGTTACTATAGAAGAAATCAGTATAGGACTTTAGAGATTACTCTAGGCACTGAATGAAACAATTTGAATGGGATGAAAAGATGCAAAGTACTATAAGTCCATTATCAAGGAACAGTACCATTTTAAATTTATCACCAACCAAACTCAGAACACCAGCAAAACTATATGGATCATGCTATCACCATCAGCTAAAGCTCATTTTTCTTTGTTTTTTCCCTTAATGACAGATATCCTTTAATATCCTACCTACAACAAAAATAATATTTCTTGACTCCAGCTCCAATCAAGGTGCTAAGGGAAAGCTTGAAGAAAAACATTAAGGTCAGTAGATGATATTAATTAATATCATCATAAAATATGATTTATCTTTATAGTGTTGCATACTCAATTGTATTTTATTCTCAAATCAGCCAAATGTTTCCTTTTAAACAAAGATGTAATGCCTGAAATGCAAAATATATTGACTATGTTACACATGCTTCTCTTTCTATATAACTTCATACAACCATAGAATCCTCATTTTATCATCAAAATAATATCCAAAAGCAAATTTTACCCAATGATAGTGAAACTTCACTGAACTTTCTTTTCAGGGGATTGAAAACAGAGAATGCAGCATATACCACACCCACAATGGTTTTATACTGAAGAGTAAAGCTCATATTTCAGTGCATGTGGCTCATTCCTCTACGTAAGCTCTTACTGTCGTCTAAGGGTACCAGAGTATATGTATCCCATGTGTCAAAGCAACTGTCAAATGTTTTGCTAATTAGGAAGATAGCTAGAACAACCACTCTGTGACAAAACCAAAGATCCCTGTAATGAGAACTGTTTGCCTTTTGGATGAGGAGGACATTGGTTAATATCACCCACACAGAAATCCTACTGGTACATGAGCAAACATATTACATGGGACCTTAGGTAGAACTCTTTACCACAGAAAATAAAGAATGATACAGTTAAGTTTTAACAGTATTACATTTAAAATCAAAAGATGAAAATAACAATATTATCTTAATGAATATCATTATTATTATGATATTTTGAAGATGCATCCAAGGGGTTAGAGGTGTAGCACAGGAGACAGAGTATGTGCTCAGCGTGTGCAAAGCCTTGTGTTCAATCCCCTAACCACCAAAAAAAGAAAAAAGAAAATGTGCCCAGTTCCTGTGATCAACAAGCACCAATACTGCTATGTCATAAATATTCATTAAACATTCCTTGTCAAAAACCTTCCTAAAGTGTCTGTGAAGAAAATATAAAAGGGGGTACAACTCAGACTCCAAAGCGTCCCAACTCTTCTGATCCTTACAAACAAATGCTGCTTTCCCAGCAAAAATGTCCAAAATTCAGTTCTAATACAAATATGTAAAATTCCAGAAACTACTACAGTATAGATGTACTAACATTTTCTACAGGGCCACAGGAAATCTTAGAATTCTAATTTTCTTAATTTGCAAACCAAAGATTCTACATTCCACAGATACAGTAAGACTTACAACCTTGCTGTGTAAGTTCATTCTTGTTATTGTCTTCCACACGAATAACATACATACATACACACACACACAAAAAAAATCCATGACATCTCACAATGCCATCATTAATAAAATCAAAGCAGATGGCAATATTAGCCAAAACAAACAGTTTAAAAAGCAAGGTATCAGGAATGTTGATCACATGCAAAATTTGCTTTCATGTCAAAAAGTGACAAATGGTGCCTGTGAAGTCAATTTTTTTTTAAATTATGAAGACATATGCTTTTACTAAGACCAGCAGAAAGGATGCTGATTAACCCCCAAATCATCCAAGTCTTTGAAATCAATTTAATGAACTCCCAGTTGTATCTTAGCCACATTAATTCATTAACAGTAAGTAGTACCTCCCATTCTTTTCACTAGGGATACTGAAGCCCAATTAATTCCTTTTACATATCCTCTGCTATGCACTATCAGAGAACCCAGGAGATCAGTTCCAAAGGCATGTTTCACTACCTAATGGGAAAATCTGCCCTGAGTACAAAGCTTTAAGGAACAAGCTTGATAAGCCTTGATAAGGATGGTATCTACTTCCTGTTTACTAACTATATCATACATATTTAAAGAATACAATGTTAATCTCAGCACTGAAAATTTTAAGGACCTCAGTACCCATGACAACAAAGTAAAAATGACAATACAAATCTGATAAATGACTAATTTCAGAGCTATTGCCTAAAAACAACAATTTAGTTCAGATGTCCCCTATTTAGAGTGGGGGGGGGGTTAATAAGGCAGGTTTTTCTCTAAGCACTTAAATAAGGTGGAATGTAGTCTAATGTCATAATTCAGTTAGATCAATGAAGGTTTCAGAAACTACATATTTAGAAACACCTAATGGATGATTAAAATTCCTAGGGCAACCATTCCCAAACTGTCCTAATGCTCCTAAGTTTCCTCTAAGATGATGCCCCCTGATGACTTCCAATGTGTAGGTTCAATTTCTACTTCCCATCTTTTATTATATTGATGTGTGTGCAAAGGACTGAACCCAGAGCCTCATGCATGCTAAGAGTGTGCTCTTACCACTAAGCTACATCCCCAGTACCTCCCACGTGTACATCAACACGCTGAGCACATACTCTGTCTCCTGTACTACACCTCTAACACTGATGTTAACTATTTAATTTAGGGATTTGTTATGGTTTGGATATTGTGTCCCAGAAAGATTCATGTGTTGAAGGCTTGTTCGTTCTCTCTCTCTCTCTCTCTCTCTCTCTCTCTCTCTCTCTCTCTCTCTCCTGCTGCATGAGATGAGCAGTTTCCTTCCATCACAGATGGGGCTTTTGAGAAGTGATTGGATCATGAAAGCTCTAACCACATCAGTGGATTAATCCACTAGTGGATTACTAATTTGATGATATTATGGGGAGGTGGTGGAAATTTTTGGAATTGGGGTCTACTTTGGAGGAAGTAGGTTGGTGGGGCATGTCCTGGAAGGATATTTCTCATGCCTGCTCCCTTTGTTCTACTTCTCTCTCTCTACCTCCCCCACCCCTCTCTCTCTCTCTCTTGCATGAGATGAGCAGTTTCCTTCCATCATGACCTTCCATTATGTTGTTCACCAATGGAGCTAGCCAACCATGGACTGAAACCATAAGCCAAAATAAACCTTTCCTCCTCCAAGTTGTTTGTGTCAGATATTCTGGTCACAGTGATGAAAAGCTAAGAGTTTTTTCATATACAATTCTTTTTAGAAAGAACCCCATCTGAAAAACACTGCCTTGAACAACAGCAAAGGAAGCACACATTTAGTTCAAAAATCAAGGCTAACTGAAGGCAACTGTGCCACATCCCTGGAATTGGCCCATTTTCAGAAACATTTCACTTACACTTTTTATATGAAATACAACACTTAATAAGCAACATTAGGGTAAAAAAAAATTTAAAAAGGTCCTGTCAATCACAGATTAATTCATCTCTTCTTTCCTTTCATCCTTTTTTTCTTGCTACTGTACCAGGGATGGAACCCAGGACCTGGTGTATGCTAGGCAAGAGTTCTACCAATGAGTTACACCCCCTACCTCTTTTTATTTTTGAGACCATCTCGCTAAATTGCCCAGGCTGGTTTTAAACCTGCAATCCTCCTGCCTCAGCCTACAGAGTAGCTGGTATTACAGGCCTCTACCACCATGTCCAGCTATGGGTTTTAATTAAACCACATGATATCATGATATGGCCAATTAAAAGATTATAAGATAATAGAACCATTCTCTATTCGAAACAACATAGCCATTATTTCTTCATCTCACAAATGATTTGGACAATTGAACATCATCACTATGGTCTTTCAACTGTCTCACAAAGCACTACACGTCATCAAAAAGGAGCTTTTCCAATTTAAGGCCATCCCTGTCAAATATCATTCTAGTGTTTTTAGGACATTATGCAAAGACCAACATTTAAAACACTAAAACGCAACTCCCTCAATCATTATTGACCATCACAATCCCACCAAAATCACACAGCAACAAACCTCTGACAGGAGTGGCATGGACCCACTGTGGTGGAAAACAAGCTAAGCTGTGCTTTCCTGATCCCTGACTTCTCATACTTGACATATAATCTGCAACTAGGATGCCTACCTAATCAGCAGATAAAAGTGACATTTTGCATAGGGCAAGTCTAACCTGTGGGCTGCTGATACTGTCAGTAGAAGGCTCTAGTCCTTCCTATCATGCACTAGAGTTAAGCTAGGTCTCAATGATGCTGACATCAAAATTAAACACCAGAGATCAAGCAACCATGTAGGATCTGGAACACTTATATCAATGAAAAAATGGAGAGATGAAAGAATAAAGTTGAAGGTAGAAGGAACAGGACTAATAGCAAGGAAGTTGATACTCTAGACATGTAGGATTAACTATATCCTCTCAGTCATTTTTCTATTAACAATCTGTGTTTGTAATTCCACTAAATTTCAGCCCATGGATCTGAACTGCGATACTTCACCTATTCTAAGTCCTCTCTCCTCTATCCTGGAATTCACTTTGACATCTTAATTATAATCACCTAAAAAAAAAAAAAAAAAAAAGCTGCTGTGTGTTTCTACTAGAGCTAAATTTCTATAAACCTAACTTAGAATTCCAGTCTCGACTGTTGCTTCTTCAAACACTGGGTCTGAGCACTGGGTTTTACCATACTACAATTAACCCTTCTAGATAACTACACAGAGATATCTACTTTATCCCTAAAAGACAATGGTTGTTCAGTCTCATTTTTTCGTTCAGTATTCACCCCACCATCATATAAAGTAGGGGTATTAACTCCTACATTAACTGCAGCACAATTCATAATAAAAATTCCAAAGTTTTTTATTTATAATAAAATTCAAAAAAAAATGGAAACAACCTAAGTACATCAACTGATGAATGAATAAAGAAAATGAGGTATATGTACACCACGCAATACAATTCAGGCATAAAAAGGAATGAAATCCTGTCAGCCACAAAAACGTGGTTGGAACTAAAGTTCAACATATAAAGTGAAATAAGCCAGGCACATAAAGACTATTACCTCATAATCTCACTCATGTGAAATATAAAATTGTTGATCTCATATAAGTTGACAGTATAATGGTAGTTACCAGAGATAAGAAAGAGTAGGAGAAAGGAAGAGATGGGGAATAATTGATCAACAGATACTAAGTTACACTTAGATAGTAGTCAGAAACTCTTGTGTGCTATTATATGTACAGTGGGATGACTGTAAGTGAGCTATATGTTTCAAAAAGTTGGAAGAAAGAATTTTGAATGTTTTCACCATAAATGAATGATAAATGTTTCAATAAACAGATATGTTTAACCTGATTTAAAACATTACACAATGTATATATATTTTGAAACATCACATTACCCCATTAATATGTACAACTTTCATGTTTTATGTATTAGTTTAAAACATTTTAAATTGAAACAAGGGGTCATTAAACAAAATTTATAGAGGATGCTGATCAAAACCACGAGTAAGTACCTAGTCAGAGCAGACAGTTGCCCTCCCTAAGCTTTAGAAGACCCAGGGACAACATGTTTTTGTCCTAGGCAGTCCTGGGGCTTAGTCATTCAGACATAGGTAGAAAAACTAGCATTATATTATTCCCACAAATCAATGAGCAAGACCACTCTCCCCAGGTATGTGCAATTTAAACTGAGAGATTAAAAATGTCCATATCTGATATCCTAACACAGAACATCACTGGAAGCCTAGGAAACTGTCCTCAGACAACACATGAAGAAATCTTTTACATACACTATTTGTTACCTCACTAAACCTGATTTATTATATATTATATCTTAATTGATTTTTAGATTAAGTCTAAGATAATTATTTCTGGTAACTGAGAGGTCATCTTTTTCAAACATTTTTTATATATGGCAAAATATATTAAGGGAAGGATTTCCTCCAAACTTAAAAAAAGCCAATAAACAAAAAACAAAACAAAACAAAAAATCAGGCTAATTACATGGTTTACTTTTGTACAGCTACTATGCGGTTCTTTCTTTTTGTGTGTGTATGTATGTGTGTGCGGAGAGGTAGTACTAGCAATTGAACCCAGGGGTAGTCTACCATTGAGCTACAACCCCAGGCCTTTTTGTATTTTTATTCTGTGACAGGGGTAGTCTACCACTGAGCTACAACCCCAGGCCTTTTTGTATTTTTATTCTGTGAGGATTGCCTTGAACTCAGAATTCTCCCGCCTCAGCCTTCTGAGTTCCAGGGATCAAAGGCCTGAGCTATTGTACTCAGCCTACTGTAAGTAAATATTAAGGATAATTTCTAGGACAGGCTTAACATCTAAGAAAGTACTCTAAATTCTCAAAATGCATATTAATATGTTAACATGAAGCTACTTCAAGGATGTTTCTCATTTCACTAATAATAATAGAAAGTTTTCAGCAGTGTGAACCATTGTTCAACAATATTATATATAATGTGTCAAATCTCACTCCTCCTTAATCACATTTTGCTTCTGCACAATTATGCTTGTCAAACTGGTCTGTATGCCTAAATGTTAAAGAAACAAACTCTCTCAGGTATGATGAAAGACTAGACTTCTCTGAAGAAATCAACTATAAATACATTTTAAAATTCACCAACTGGTATCAAATAATAATTACATTAATACAAGAGACTTATTATTCCAGTATTAAGTTATGAAATCCAATGATACACTCCATCTATATGTTATCTGATATGTCATACTGCCACACTCTCCCATCCCTGTTTTGTTTGCTAAGGTATTTAAGAAAGTAACACTTAATGGGTACAGATTTGACGTTGACTGTTTATAGGTCCCATGACTATCTCTGAAGCATTTCTTATGAGTTGGGATTTACATAATCAGATTATGAATTTTGGACAACAATTTCATTTTTTCATTCTTAAATTTCTTCAAAATTTGAGTTTTATATAACTCCAAATATAATAAAATTAATCACTGAAAAAAACTTTAAAATGTGAAAAACAAAGTATCATTTTTTACTTTAAAACCTTTAACCACAGTTAAATTCCATCCATATTACTATAACAATTTATAATATTGATCAACATAGTTTAAGTACACCCAACACAATCTGAAAAAAAAAAAAAAAAAACAGGAAATAGTTCTTTAAAAGTACTTTCCCTTATACCTGGGAGAAAAGTTTTTAGAACTTCACATACAAAAATTTTCCCTTAAGACTCCATCAACTGAAACCAAATGCACAATACATAACGACACAGCATGCATAGTGTGTAAGGACAATGCAACACTCAACAAAAAGAGTCTACATGACTCTTTTCCCACTAACACTGCAATAACACAAAATAAGAATAGAGAAATCATTTTACATTTCAAGAAAGGCAATATATTATCTAAAGGGATATTTGAGCAGAGGTCTTAGCCTGTATACCTTTAGAGGTCTGCAGGTTATATGCAGTTTTGTGTACATACACATCTTTTTTTAAAAAGATCATTAGTTCTCACCACATTGTAAAATTATGGTCAAAAACAAAAACCTCTACAAAGAATCAAATTTTCCCCTACCACTAATTTAACATTGCTTTTAATGACCCAAGAGCAGAGAGAAGTGGTCAACAATGAAGGAAACTAACAGATTTTGTTTACAATTGACCTCCACATAGAAAGCATTTTCAATTAGTATGATATAAGCCCACTCTCAAATGTCAAATAAAAACCAGAGAACCTCATATCAACAAGTCACTTTGATAAACTCTAAAACAGGGAATTAACAGGATGATGATTAGCTTAGGTTGCCTGTATTCTCAACTGACAACCATAGGAATTTCAATTCACAGGAAAGGCAGTGAGGGTATTGCCTCATCTTCCTTTTATTGGATTTTCTTTTTAAACCACACCCCACATTGCTGATTTTCCTGAAATATCTTACACAGAACAAACGCATGTTAAATATTTGAACAAATAAATAAACACAATTACACAAACCTAATTGGAGCAGATGGATATCATTAGTTCATTTATGGGTATCAATATAAGCCTGCCAGGTACAGTCTATAGGTCAAATCTCTTTCTGGTCTTTTTTTTTTTTTTTTTTT
>NW_025999896.1:4767701-4800778 GCF_001458135.2 Marmota marmota marmota | reverse complement strand
TTTTTTTTTTTTTTTTTTTTTTTTTTTTTTTTTTTAGCTAGCACTGATTAATATGAGGGGGTATCTGTTTTTCTTGTAAGTTACTTCAACAGTCTGACCTCCAGGTTTTTGGAGGTTTTCTGTGTCATCTTGGTGTGTTTTTTTTTGTTTTGTTTTTGTTTTTTAAATACAACAAATTAAGAAAATTTAAGCAGGTTATACATATAGCATCAATAACATTTATAAAATCAAATTTCCATTTACTGATCAAACTAATGCTATTGGTTTTCATTTCCAAATATTAGATTTTTTCACACTTTGCAAAACTACATTATCAAGTAAGCATCCCAGGAGCTGTAAACTTCATTTCCAAAAGTGCTTACTCTATCTTATTCAAAGTTACATATTACAGAACCTCAATTTTTGTTTAATAAAACTGTACCCAAAATTGGCTATATCTTAGAATCACCTGGAGAGATTTTTTTTTTTTTTTTTATTCCAAAGCCCAGGTATCATCCTATGGTAATCAAATCAGAATATCGAAAGATAGGAGTCAAACATTTTTAAATATCCCTCAGTGATTCTGACAATGTTTGGGAAGTAATGCCTTAATATATTGCCCTATTTTTCTTAACACCATGTTGAGGTAGAGGAAATAAACAGAAAGATGGCTCTAAGAGAAAATCTGTCATGTGCTAATCAAAATTAAACTTTTCAGTCTTTGTTCAACAGGTAGAACAATGGGCTGAAAAATGTGTTACTCGTGGAAAAAAGAGCTCATTCATTACAGTTGCATTAAATAAAGTATCACCTCCAAAATCTCAACCTGGAGATCAAAAGATTGACTTCTAACCACACTTTGTAAAAAAATAAATCCAATGAAAAATGTAAAGTCAATTTGTCTCTCTCCCTCTCCGATTCACATGTGTGCACGTGTGCATGTAACTATACCAACCTAGCAACTTCAAGGAGTCCATTAAATATAAACCATACTTTTCAATTTCATACTAAATGATCAAGAATCTTTTGAACTCTAATTATTATACAAAACAAAGACAAGATTATATGCTTGAGGGTTCCCCCCCAAATTTTAGAAAGTTTTCTCCAATCAGTATTGTTTTCCGTAGCCACTTTTAATGTTCCCCAAATTTTTTAATGTTAAAATCTCTCCTCCTGAATAGTCATACATACTAATATTAATAATGACCAAGATTCAAGATTATAGTTGAAAAATTAGCACATACCATCTAAATAACTTAGTGAAGCAGAGTTCCAAATAACAGGTTCTTAAATCACAGTATTAGTCATAATACAAGCTTCTGTTCACAGGAGTACTTTCCAGTCCAAAAAACTCATTCACGTTATTGGATACTCTAGCACCCAGAGTTAAAAGAAGCCCAGTGATTAGTGGCGTAAGTGACCATACAGGTCAAGATTGAGGCCAGTACTGACCTTTTAAGATGCGAATTCGATCTAGACAAGGATAGAGGAATTTTCTCAGTAATTTTTTTTATAAAGTAGACAACCAGCCAGGAAATATTCTAACAGAAAAGAGTTCCACATATAATAATTATTGTAGTACAATCTCTGGCAAGTAAAAATCATCTCCATGGCTCACTTTAATTGTTGGTGAAACATGCAACACCAGCCTATTGCTGATAGTAACTGAAAAAAGTTAATTGAAATTACTCGTGAATTGGAAGCAACATTTTGTAAGTACTGACTAGTGCAATAGCTATGGCAGACAGGCTTTAGGTGTTTCCAACATTCCCACCTTCCTGGTTTCACATTTTTGTATAATTCTTCTCTTTGAGTGTGGATGAGACCTGTTACTTCTAACCAACAGAATATGGTAAAGGTGATAGGACATCACAAACATCATTATATTAGTTATATAATCCTTCTTGCTAAAATTCTTGAGAACTGAAATATTCCATTACTAAATAGTATATTTAGTATATTTCATTACTAAATAGTATTCTTGTATAGTATTTATGTATTTTGTATAGTATATATACTGTATACTATTTTGTATATATATATACATATATACATATATATATTTGTATATATATACATATATATATTTGTATATATATATACATATATACACATATATGTACATATATATATATATATATATACACACACACTGTCTACTATACAGAAGACTGCAGTCATAATATTCTATCATTTTAAGATCAAAATTTAGAATCATGGAGTATCCCTGATAATAGTTTAGCTTACTTTTAGTCTGCTATACAGTTCCTGGATAAAGTCCTTATTTTATTTTATTTTTGAAAGTGAACAGGTTGACAATTAAAAAACATACCAGGTATCTTCTTGGGCTAATGAAAATGTCCAAAAATTGAATGAGGTGTTGGATACACTACATGGACACAGTGAATGTGTGAATTATATGGCAAATAAATTCTAATTCAATAAAGCTGACAATAAAACAGGTGAACAGGAAAACATAATTACTACCCAGAGTTCCATGTTTTTCATTTAAATAGGAAAAGAGTTAAGAAAACCACAAAAGCAGGGCAGCGAGGTATGGTTATGACACTACAACATATTCATTCAGTCTTTATTCATACTGGGCTGTCAAGTTTTCCTGTCAAACTTGCATAGCTATGGCTTCAACAGCACAATCTTGATTGTTTCCAAAGAAGGACTACAAGCAGATAAAGCTCTGGACTACCTAATCTGAAAGCCTGACCTGAACCTAACCATCAATCAATTTCTGTCCAAAACTACACTACTGGATTAGAAAAGAAAGAATATGAATAACACCTCCATTGAGACAACTGGTGAAAAGTAAAAATCAGTAAAGATGTAAAGTTTATGTTGTTTTACAATTACATTCTCCACCTCCCCAGTACTTGGAATCAACTCAGGGTCTAAATTACACTAGTCAAGTGCTCTATCATTGAACTGCCCTCCTAACACTATAGATGTATTTTTAAAGAGGAAAAAAATTCCTGACTTTCTCTTTGGGATAGTATTTTTCTTGAGAAAAGGACTATTTTATCAAAAAATAATTCCTAAGTATCTCTTATCTTTCATTTCTTAACTTTCTATGCCATGATTTATACAGATCATCCTTAGCTGACTTCAGTGAATACTCCATAGGATTCCAATCTCCTCTCTCAATCTGGGAAACTCCGTTGAGCACCTGTGGCAATAACCACCAGTTGCCAACCAATATCCATCCTCCTCTTTATTCTCAATGAGAACCTCTTTTATTTGGGGGCAGTAATGCACTCAGCTAAAAGATTATACTTCTCAACTGCTATGGACTGAATTGTGTTCCCTTACAAAATTCACTTGCTGAAGCTCTAACCCCTCATGTGGCTGTAATGAAGACAGGGTCCAAACAGAAGTAACTAAGATTAATGATCCATAATCCAACAGAATTAGTGCCCTCATAAAAGTAGACACCAGTGAGCCTGCTTTCCTCCCACATGCACAAAGAGGTCATATGAGTACTTCATGAGATGGTGGTCACCTATAAGCAAGAAACCTACTTTGCTAAAATCTTGATCTTGGACTTCCAGCTTCCATAACTGTGACTATATATATATATATATATATATATATATATGGAGCTGACTCAGCTACAAATAAGGTCCCTTTTCTCTTTCCCCATCTTCCTCCTTGTTGCCTGGAATGTCAGTAACAACTAGAGCTCCAGCCACCCTCAATGTCCAAAACTACATTGTTGTCTGATGACAATGAAGCCAGTACACAACCCTAGCCTGCCTATCTCCAGACTTATTTCTGGAAAGAGGAAATAAACTATCTAGTTAAGCCATTATTCATTTGGGTTTTTTTTTTTTAATTTTGTTTTGTCCTTTTCATGTTTATATGCAAATAAACTCACTTTTAATTAATATGGCCCCTGAAGTTATTTTATTTATCAGTAGTTCTCAAAGAAGGAGGTAGTGCCCCACACTCCCAACAACTGGGGAAGCAGTTTGGGCATCACAATGACTGGGAAATAAGATTTGAATTTAGTGGCTGGTGACCAATGATACTAAACCTCTTCAAATGCACAGACTAGTGAAAAAGGAAGCTCTTCTTTCAGTAAAATACTTAACACTGCCCAGATTTTTTTTTAAGAGCCTTAGTAAATTCCATATCTAATAAATAATTCTTGGTATCCAGAAACGTGGCAGTTTCATATTCTAGAGAAAACACATTCAGAGAAAAACAACTGACACAGATGCTATGGGCATTCAATAGAAGTGAAATGTGTGTGTTTGTAAATTAACTTTTGTTAAACAGGTAAGATTATAGGGTAGCATACTTAAGTGTTTTATTAAAGTACAAAATAATGCATAGATATTATATTTTGAAATCAGAGATATATCTTGTTAGGAGAAAATCTGAGATCATCATCTTTGAGCCTACTGTTTGTACTGAAGTCCTTTCTGATTATTTATCTTTTGAATAGAAATGAACAATTTGTCTACTGACTATTCAATACTGTGACTATGTTAGCTGTCACCCTTTGATTGATCCAGACAAATCTATAAATTTCTGAACTCCTACAGATTTTTTTAAAAAAACAACAACTGTAATATAATGTTAAGGAACATTAATTAGACTTGAGCACTGAAAAAAGCTGTATATCTACCCACTGTATCTAAAAAAGCTACCTGGGTGGGGCTTAGTAAATAGGTGGGTGAACTTGTTTAAAAAAAAATAAAGTGACATATATATAAGGAGATTACTTGGGTCCAACTCTAGCTATACCCTGTTGCACCCGTACCATCTACTAAATGCAGTTGTATCTCCTTTGAAATATGTGAACCTGAAATTCTCCTAAAGCTACATAGGTAGCAGTTAAATAAAAAGGAAAAAGGAAAAACAAAAGTAAAAAATTCTTTTGTATTTTTCTAAACTAGGTGTATAGAAAATGGCAAATAACACCTACTGCTTAACAGATCCTGCTTAAAACATTTTAACAAAACAGTCATTAGATAAACTAATGACTATTAATTAGATAAACTAATATCATTGCTGTAATGGCTGCACAGCTCATTTATACTGGTTTTAAAGCACCAGAAGCCAGAGTGCCCACTGTGCCTTCTCAATAACACCCTTGTTCCTCAATCCAGTTTGAAACGTGATTTGAATTAGATGGCTCTTTTCAATTGCATTTTGATTTATTATTCTCAGAGCTACACACAATTATCCTATTTGGTAAACAAGTGTTTTCTATTAACTGCCTGAGATAGCACACTTCAGCCCTCCTGGTCCTGATATTTACTTTGTTTTTGCTGCTTTTGCTTACAAGTTCTTTATAACACTACCAACTGTTGTCTTGCATTGCAAATATTTTTCCAGTTAGTGGTTTACCTTTTCAATGTATTTATAAATTTACATATGTAAAATATTCACTAATTTGTATGCCTTTGAATTAATCATTCCCTTAACATTCTTCTGTTTCGGTATCATGCAGTATCATTTTTTTTTTAATATTCACAGAACAGTTTATTGGCCTGTCTTGCCTGGCAAGCATGCAGTTTCATTTGTATTCATGACTGCATGTAATACAGGTTTCATTCTACCACTGCATATCAGGTTCCTTGCAAAATTTTTTCCTCGTTTGTTACCTTTTTTCAATAATCACATTGCCTATTTATCCAAATCTGTTCCCACCTCAAGATTTTCCAATCTCTTTTTATAAATTCAGTAACTTTTTCCACACTATTAAGAATGCAAAGCCATTATTAAAATATATATATATATTGAATCCTGCAAAATATCTTAAAGATACTGTTCCTCAAAGTCATCAAGATATTGTTCACTACTTCCTCAATTCTTACTCCCATATCAGTGTCATAGTGGCACCTCTGCGTGGTCCCTACAGAGAATCTAGAGCCAGACTTACCCTCACAAATGAAATAACTGGAAAAACTAACAAAGCACATGAGACAATCTTAGTCATCAGGCCATAAAGAGTAGTGGGCCCAGGCACAGTGGTGCAGGCCTATAATCCCAGCTACTCAGGAGACTGAGGCAGGAGGATCCCAAGTTCCAGGCTAGCCTCTGCAATTTAGAGAGATCCTGTTTCAAAATAAAATAAAAATAAAAAGGGTTGGGGATGTAGCTCAATGGTAGAGTGTCCCTGGGTTCAATCCTCAGTACCACCAAACAAAAAAATAAAGAATGGTAGGACCTAAGAGACTGGAAATATACTAAGTGAGCTCTATAACTGTCTCCAACTTACTGCCTAGAGAATTCGGACTATGACACAGGGAAGGGAGATTCAGGAAGATCTTGGCAGTATCTTGTACTGAGTACATGAATCTGGGAGTCTGGGCAGATCAAGGTAACTAGAGTTAGTACACTGGTTAAGGGAAAGCCACACAGAAAGGCAGAATTCTTCCTAGATCAGTGCATGTTTGTGAGGAACCTATACAAGCTAGAAACCATCAAAAAGATTAGAAGGAATAACACCCAGACACATGTACGAAAATTCCTGTTCCTACCCGCTAGGATTTTGCCTTAATTAGTGGGATAAAAATCAGTTCTAGACTAGTCTCATCCACAAGAGTTAAAAAACAATACCAGAAAGGATAAAACTATTTCCAAGTAACTTAATCAAAGAACACATCTCATAAATATCTGTAAAAATACAAAAACACCCTGTACCAATAATGTCTGGCATGCAATCCAATGTAAAGAAGCAGGAAATTATAACCAATAATAAAGAGAAAAATAATTAATCAACTGAAACTGACCCCAAAATTACAAAGAATGAATAGATAAGGAAAATACAACTGCATTCCACATGTTCAAGAAATTAAAGGATGAATAGAATGTTAAATAGGAATACAAGCGAAAAAAGAAAGAACCAAATCAAATATATAGACATAAAAACTCTAAAAGTGGGAGGAAATTTTAGAAATAAAGAATATCATGTGACTTAACTACACGGTGAGAGTTTCAAAGATGTGTGTATGTCAAAACTTAGCAAAGTACACTCTTTAAATATGTGCAGTTTATTATAGATCAATAAACTATACCTCAATAAAATTGAGAGAGACAAAAAGAGAGATCCTCAGCCCCCACTCTACTTCTGTGAAAGAGATTAGTCTATTACTTATATATGGTGGATTTAAGATATTTAAGTCTCAGTATAGTATCACTTAGAGTCCTCATTGCTTCAGTGGCAAATTCTTCAACCCCCAGTTTCCTTGTTCTCTTAACACTATAACACTGAACTGACAGTTGCAGAAACGAAAATACAACCCTCAAGCCATGGCCAGTGGCACACACCTGTAGTTCCAGCTACTCAGGAGAATGAGGAAGGAGAATCACAATCACTACAGCCTAAGAGCTTGTGACCAACCTGGGCAACACATTAAGACCCCGTCTCAAAATTAAAAACCAAAAAATACAATTCTCAGTCTATAGTGATACTACTATCATTCTCTACTTCTACCTATAACACTTTACTCACAAATGACTAATTATTGAGGTGGAGGACATGAAAGCAAACAGTCTTTTCAGACTAGTGGCTCAGAGGAGACCAAGTTTCTCAGGCAGTCTCTGATGTAAGAGAAACCCTAGATAAAATTTTTCTTGATTCTGGGTATGTTATTATTAGTAGAGATCCTATAGAAAGTTTTTCACTAAGTTGTCTTAATTTTCAGTGTTTTGTATTTCACTTTTGTTTCTTAACAAATATTTTAGCAGACACTGCTGTTCATACATCATTTTGTATCGCAAACCTGAAATTGCATATACTAAACACTTTTAGTTTGCTTGAGACTTACTTTTCCTTAATAATTTGTAGCTGATTTTATAATGTGAATGTCTTTTTAACATTGTAACCATTCTCAAATCTACTTATATACAAGTAATATCCAGAAAAAAGACTTTATAGAAATAAATTTTATTCACAAACACATTATTTTACATCAGACACAAACCTTGAAATGGGATGTTTTATTTTATTTTTTTGTTTTGTTTTGCTTTTTTACTTTTTGCTTGTTTTGTTTGGTTGTTTGGTGTTGAGGATTGACACCAACAGTGCTCTACCACTGAGCTACATCACCAGCTCTTTATTTACTTATTTTTATTTTGAGATAGGATCTCACTAAGTTGCCCAGGCTAGTCTTAAACTTGAAATCCTCCTATCTCAGTCTTCTGATTAGCTGGGATTACAGGTTTCCACCACCACACTCAAAAGAAATTTAGGATATTTCTGAGCACCTTATACTGCTTGAATTTTAGCTTGCATATATGAACTATGACCAACCAGCTTAACTTAATCACAAATGATGTTTTAATATTATTTCCTTACAATATTTTTTATCACATACTCATGATTCTAACAGAAAAAAGTTAAAGTATGACTATAGTTGGATTCAAGGGAATCTGAATTTTTCTATGAAGATATTTAGGCTTAATCATAATGTTCAAGACCATGTACAAATGTTTTGTTAAAGAAGAAAACTCAATCCAATGACTTCCTACTGTCTCAATCTGGTGTTGAGGATATACATGTCACAGACTAATAAAATTCAATTGGAAAGGAAGCATACTTTATTAGTCTTGTCTTTCTAGGAAACTCTCCCCGAAAACCTTGGATTGGGCTTCACGTTGCCCCCCTGTACTCACGTATGTTGAAGGCAAAACATACCCAGCCCATGGCAAATTCCTCATCTACAAACCCAGTAACATTTTCAAAAAAAAAAAAATGTTAGGCTAGTTTGGTACTGCTTATCCTTAGCAATCCCTAATTTTGATAATTACTTCTAATCATTTTTGCTTAATTCTATGGATATCTCCATAAAGTTTTGATGTCAGAGGTTTCGTTTTAAGCATACAGGTGAAGATATAGACTAGCAAATTACAGAATGAGGAAGGTTTTCTCTGCTGGCACCACTGGAATCCCTTGCTTATTATTTGATTCTTTATCATATCCATGTATAACTATTTAAACATTTCAAAATATGCCCAAATATGCTAGATAAGATTTCCAAGGAATGCCAGCCTAGATATATCTATTATCATAACTATGCCTTACAAATGTGCCCATATAATAAGAGGAAAGAGGTAGAAACAGGCCTTCTTTCCTGCCTAAATTAATAGTTTTTATACTGCCACAATAATACAAAGGCCAATAGGAACCAATTCATAGGCTCACTCCTCTATACACTGGTATGTACATTCTGTACTGCCATTCTACCACTTACTTATTGTGTAGTTCTTTTGAATCCTATTTTTTCCCAGTGCTATAACCATAAGTCTCATCCCTCAAAACTGATTCTTATTTTGGTGCCAAGCATTTTTCATTAAAATTCCAAATTCATTGTTTTTTTTTTTTAGGGGTGAGAGTTGGGAAGACATGAAGAGATCAGAGAACAATATGAAGTTGGATGTGCTAGTCTTCATCATTTCCCTGTAAACAGTTTACTAGCTTTTCTCTTACCATCTCTATTCTATTGCTTATATTTGTATGATACAGGCTGTGTTCTATAGTTTTAACTATGCCTATATTGTCCTGTCCTTGAAAAGTGAATTTAATATCTTCTCTGGAAGTTCAACACATCTCCTGCAGAGTACATTCTTCATAGGATTCCAAAGGAAACTTGCCAGAAACTGGCTATCCTTAACATAGAATATAGTTTAAAAAATCAAAACCCAGTTCTTCAATAGCATTGGGGAACTGTAATGCACTTCCCCCACCCCACCCCACACACATACATATCCATTCAGAATCTTGGAATATAACCTTATCTTCACAAATGTTAAAGATCTTGAAAAAAGATCATCCTGAATGAGGGTGGAACCTAACTACAATAAGGATTATCCTTATAAAAAAAAAAAAAAGACTGAAAAAGAAAAGGTAAGAGAAACACAGACATAAGGAAGATAATCAAGTGAAGTTAAAGGCAGGATTGCAATTATGCTGCCACAAGCCAAGGGACACTCAGAACTACCAAAAGAAGGAAGAAGAGGGGAGGAGGATCCTCCTCTAGAGTCTGCCAATACCTTAATTTTGGATTTCTGGTTTCTAGAACTATGAGAGAATTAAACTTCTGTTGGGTTAAGAAACCAGCAATTTGTTAGACCAACCTTAGGAAATCAATACATCATCATAAGTCCCAAACTTCTTCTATGAAGAACCAGATGGTAAATGGGCACAGTGTCACACATCTGTAATCCCAGCAGCTCGGGAGGCTGAGACAGTAGGATCAAGAGTTCAAAGCCAGCCTCAGCAAAAGTAAGGCACTAATAAGCAACTCAGTGAGACCCTGTCTCTAAATAAAATATAAAATAGGGCTGGGGAAGTGGCTCAGTGATCAAGTGCCCGTGAGTTCAATCCCCAGTACCAAAAAAAAAAAAAAAAAAGAACCAGATGGTAAATATCTTAGGCTTTATAGACAATACAGTCTCTGTTGAAAATATGCAACCAGATGGGTGTGGCTATATTCCTGTAAAACTTTACTTACAAAAATAAGCAGGCCAGATTTAGCACATAAGCTGTAGTTTCCTGACATGATATAACTCATACTTAAATTTTAGCTACACATCTAGATCATACCAATCGATTAAATAGTCTAAAACCTATATTTATTTTCTATATACTTTTTCTCTTTCAGAGAAAGAGAAACCCTACCTACTCAAATCCTACAGTTTTTATTTCCAAAATTTAATCTCAAAATACATTTCAGACTTTTTCTTTAATCCCCCCCACCAAGTCAACAAAGAGTAGGATCAGGGTTCTGGTAGCCCTCCCCAGACTCTTCCATCACTAAGGTAAGTACAATAAGAAGGCAGTAGTCTTCTTTAACACCTTGGCCATCTCACATATCTACATATTCCTCAGCAGTTAACAGCTAATTACCTCGACTGACCTCTTCATTCTGGACGTGAGAATGTGATTTCTCAAACATACCAATACCAACTATCTTTCCTTTGATATATGTATTCTTATGCCCAGAGCCACCATCCATAAGAACCTTTATTATCCAATGAATCTGAAGTGTGCTTTCTCTTCTTGTTTCATTATCATTTTCTTCTATCCGACTTATGTTGATTTCCTCCCAATGCTATCAAGCACATTTTCCTTCCCAAAGCATTTCTTCCTTCTTTTTCCTTAAGCAACCTTAATTTAATCAAGCCAGCATTTACTCAAACCGTTTTACTCTGTCTTCAGCATATATAAAACTGTTAATCTTCCTTATGTAGGAAAATAAACATAACACATACCCTGCATACCACTGCAACTGCTCTTCTGTGTCCACACGTTAAGATCTCTGGATGAATACTGCTTTTTGCATCCTTCTGCAATGCAGCTCTGTTAATTCCGGAAATTTCCACAGTAAACTCAGTCTGTCAGTTACCATGGAAACTGCCTGCTTCCTGGCACTACTAGCAAAATGAGTATCTTTGCCTAAATCTAAAATGAGGCAAAAGGAAAAACTGAAAAAAGAAAAATGTCCAAAAGAATTGCTCAAACACTTCAAAGAGAAATTTTCACATTCTAATATATTCAGAATGTATTAGACAAATTAGGCCTGCAGTATTTTAAAGCAATACTGATTTAAGAAGAAAAAATATGTATTTTTATAGTCAAGAGTAATATTAAAGAGGACAAGGAGAACATTCATGGTTGTACCTTACTGCCATAGATTACATATTCCGTAGGAGCTAATCCTATGTCAGCTATACTCAGAGCTTACCATTATAATAGTTTTTACGGACTATGCTTCATATAGAAAATGTTAGGAAAGCTGCCATAAACCAACAGGCTATATATTTTCTTAGCATCATTTCCTTATTTGGGCCCCAGACTCCAATGGTGGTTAAAAATCCCTTCCCCATTCTCCACGTATATAAGAAATCAGAGTAGTTAAAAGTATATCTCAGGGGACTGGGGTTGCACCTCAGTGGTAGAGTGCTTGTCTAACATGCACAAGACCCTGGGTTTGATTCCCAGCACTGCAAAAACATTAATGTTGCATTCAATTTCAACATGGCTAGTGAGACCTAACTAATCCAGTCCTAAATTAATTTTTTTTTAAAAAGTGTATCTCAGAATTTTCTATTGACAAAGTAGCCTTACTAGTACTCTCAGAACATTAGACATAGCTGACCATAATCTCTTTCCACCTGCTCTTAGAAAACAGTGCTGGATTTCCATAAAACCAAACACAATTGATTTGTTTCCTCTCAAGCATCTTTCTTTTTCCCTGTCCCTTCAACCTTTAAATGTTACATTTTCTTGGTGCTCAGTCCTGTATCCAATTATCTCATCAAAATACATATTTACTCTGTTCCCAGGCAGCCTTATAATCTATATGCTGACAACTCTTTAACTTTGTATCTCCAACTTATAATCCTTCCTCTGGCACCGGACTTAATTTGATAACCAAAGTATGCAATATTGATATACTGAATATATATATATATATATCTTGATATTGCATACTTTGGTGTAGCTTTGATACACACACACACACACACATATATATATATACATACATACATACATAGACACACACACATGTATTTTTTCTTCATATCTCTAATAGTATATTTCATAGGAATCTCATACTTATCTAAAATTGAACTCTTGTTCTTTTATTTATATCCCTTCATCCACAAATGTTCCTTAGTAGTATGACAAATAAATCCATTCATTAAATCTAACATTCTGTCAGACACTATAAACACCTTCCCCTTTTCACCACCCACATTCAAATTATTATTGATGTTTGTTAATCGTACTCTTTGGAGTTTTCCCATTTCTATCTCCATTATCATCAATCTAATTTCATCATCACCCATCAAATTTCAATCATAAGACCAGAGCCTTATTAGGGTCCCCTAATGAATCTTTCTAATGATTTCAATACAGCAGCCAAAACAATCACCTTGGAATGTGTATCAAATGGTACCACTCACCAGTTTATAACCTGTCTATAGGTTCCCTCTGCACTTTGGATTTCATCCAAATTTTTTTTTAACAAAGCACTACATTATGAGGCCCATCTCTCCACTGACTACCTCTTCATCTTTAATCATACATACTTTTCCTTCCTTATTCAATCATTTTCTAAATTGGCATTCTTTTCATTCTATGAAAAGCCTAATTTTTCCCATGCTGACAATTTAAAATACTTCTATTGCCTCCATTTGGAACACTTCCTTCAATGAAAACTCACTCAGATTTAGAGGCCTTTACTGTGTCTCTACTCAAAAAAATCAGGCTGGCCCTCCTTTTAGTCTTTGTTTGTTGGGGGGAGGGTTGGTACTTAGAACTGAGTCCAGGGGAACTCTATCACTGAGCTACACCCTGACCCCTTTTTATTAAGACAAGGTCTCATTAAGTTGCCAAGGCTGGCCTCAAACTTGTGATTGTTCTGCCTTAGTCTCCTGACTAGCTGTAACTCTGGGCACACACCACCATGCCCAGTTATACATAATCTTGATGTTTGCATCTACCTCTAAACCTTAAGCTTCATTTAGTAGCAATAACATCTCATTTTCAACAAGAAATACCCAAGCCAACACCACAATAACTCGCAGATGGTGGGCATTCAACAAATTTATGACAAAACATATGCTGGGCTGCGTTGGTTTCTGATGCTATCAGTTGCTCCCAATTCTCAAATGTTCTCCTAGACTCTTTATCTCAATATCCATTCCCCAGACTCTCCTTTTTTGCATCCACTCAAGCTCCAAGATAAGGAAAAATTTATATCTGACCATGGTAGCTCTTCTGTCAGGAAAGAGGTAATAAGAACCATCTGTGTAAAGCCACAAGGTTCTCTACATCAGTGATCCTTGATGAGGGATAATTTTGTACCCCAGAGGTCATTTGGCAATGTCTGAAGATATTTTGTTACAACTCAGGGAGGCAGGTGCTACTGACATCTAGTGGGTAGAGTCCAGGGATGGTGCTACATTTCCTACAATGCACATAAAGGGCCACCACAACACTCTTCCAGCTTCAAATGTCCATAATGCCAAGACTGACAAGATACAAATACTTTAAGTTTCTCCTAAGATAGAAGAGCCAAAAACTACCAATCTATAAAGGACAAAATATGTTTTAATTAAACACACACACACACTACACCAGCGCAAAACTTTTCTTAAAGAGTAAAAACATTTTTAATTCAAAATAAAAAAATATAGTTACTTTTAAGGAATTAGCTTAACACATAATACACCTACACAATTTAATAAATGCTGTATAACGTTAAGAAGGTAAATACTAATTTAAAAACATCTTTGCGATGTACTAAGAAAAAAATCAAGTTACAAAGCAGTATTGAATAAAGCTTTTTGTGAAGATTTTTAAATAAGCTTAAAAACTTATCACTTTTACTTACTGATTAAGTGAAATCTTAGCAAACTTTTAAAAATATGTAATTGGATACTTTTATTGTATATTTTAATAAGTTTTATACATTCTGGTACCTAATAAGTTTTAGGTACACAAAAACATATTATAATTAACAGGTTTATCTTTGGAGAGAAATATCAAGGGCATGAAGCTTACCTTTTATCTGACAATTTTCTGAACCAACTGCATACTCTTACCAGAAGCATATGTCATTCATTTTTTAAACATAGCATAAACTATCGCTATAGATAGTAAGATTATGGGCCATACTGGGTTCCTTCATTATACTTTTCTTTATTAAAAAAGGAGAGAAACACTAGATTTTTTTCCTTTTTTTTTGAGATGGGGTCTTGCTATGATGCTCAGGTGAGTGGGACTGAAATTCTAGGGCTCCTCTTACTTTACCTCCCAAGTAGCTGAGACTACAAGAGTCAGCCACCACACCCAGCTCATAAATATTCTTTCTAAAGCACAATAAAATGAATATGCTCCCACAAGTCATCTAGGGAAATCCAACTGCTTAGAGGTGGTCTATACTTGCTGTAATACAGCAAATTACTCTAGGTTAATCTTCAAAGTACATTCAAAATACTTCTTAAAGATTTTATGGGTTTTTTTAATTTTTTTTTAGTCATTGCTGGACCTTTATTTTTAATTTATTTGTATGTGGTGCTGAGAATTGAACCCAGGGCCTCACATGTGCCAGGCAAGCACTCTACCTCTGAGCTACCACTCCAGCCCCAAGATTTTATGTTTCTAATACCATGACAAGGGGAAAAAATAGAAACAAAATTTGTCACAATACTATTCTATAGGCATAAGAGCTGAATTCAATACAACTCTGTGTTAACATATTTATCATCAAGTATCTAGAGTGCTAAAACACACAGGTCCTTTGAGAACAAGGACAGAAAACCACAATTACAACCTATTCATATAACTTTGTTATCATTCTGGCTTTTTTTTAATTGAAGTATTACTTACATATAGTGAAATCCAAAATTATAAGCATACAGTCCAATGACTGAGTTCTGACAAAGGAATACAGCCTTATAAACTTGTAAGATATAACACTCTACCACCCCCAGAAAGTTCACTTGTGCCATTCTTGTCAATCTCCCGAAGGCAAGTACTATTCTGATCTTAATCACAACAGATCAGTTTTGCCTGTTCCGAAATTTCACATACATAGAATCAAACAGTGTGTTCCCTTTTGTGTATTGCTAATGCTTCTCAACATTTTTGGATGGGCACCGATATGGTTGTGAATATTGTTATACTGTCCATTTTATTGGTGAAGAGTTATTTACTGAATTATATGCCACAGTTGTTTATCCATTCTGAACATTTGGGTTCTTTCTAGTTTGGGGTCTATTATGAATAAAGTTTTTATGAACATTTGTATAGGAGTTTTTTAGAAGACATTTCAACCTTTGTAAATAAAAAGTAGAATTGCTAGATCAAGAGGTAGGTTAGGATAGACTTTCTATTGTATTTATATACAGTCTTAACTTTTAGCCATTGGGGGGAAATACAGTAGTACTACCTTATTTTAATTTGCTAACATTGTTAAGCCATGTTTTCCATGTATTTATTATCCATTCCTACACCTTCTTTGTGAAATGTCTATTCAAATCTTTAACCCAGTTTTGAAACTTGGAAGTTGTAGTAGTTCATTACATACACAAAAGTCCTTTGTCAAGTATATGCACTCAATATTTTCTCTTGATTATATGACTTGCGTATATATGTTTCTTAGAAATGTTTGATGAGCATTAAAATTTTATTTTGGTAAAAATCCTGTGAAGTAACTATATATATGTATGTGTGTGTCCACTAGACTTTCTATTCTATTTCACTGATCTATTTCTCTATTTCTTATCCTTCCACAAAGCTTTAATTATTGCAGCCTTATAGTAAACACTGAAATCAACTTATTCTTTTACAATTATTTTGTGTGTTTGTGATATTGAGGATTCAATGTAAGGGTGCTTACCACTGAGCTACATTCCCAGGCCTTTTTTATTTTCAGAGAGTCTTGCTAACTTGCTAAGGCTTTCCTCAACCTTGTGGTCCTCTTGCCTCAGCAGGCTAAAAAAATTTTGACTATTCTATGTCCTTTAATTTTTCATGTGAATTACAGAATCAAAATATCAAATTACATATATTTTTAAAAGTTTGCTAAGATTTCATTGAATCAAGAAGTTGAAGTGTTAAGAACAGACATACTACTGATATTAACTTCCAATACATGAAAATGGCACCTTCTTTGTTGTTGTTTTTTTCAGTGGTGCTAGGAATCAAACCCAGGGCTATCCACATGTTAGACAAGTACTCTACCACTAAGCTATACTTCCAGCCTCAGAGTGTAGAATAGTGATCCATGTTTTCAAGTCTTTACCTCACAGAAAGAAAAATCTTAAGGTACTTTTCTTTAAATGTATCCCTAACTACTTTAAGCTTTTTCAAGATACTACAATCATTCTGAAACTTTATTTTCCATGTTTTTTTTTTTTTTAACTAATAAACCTTTTTTTAAAAATTGATTTGGGGGCTGGGGTTGTGGCTTAGTGATAGAGCACTTGCCTGGTACATGCAAGGCCCTGGGTTCAATCCTCAGCACCACATAAAAAGAAATAAATAAAATAAAGGTATTTGCCCAAATACAACTAAAAAATAAACATTTAAAATACAAATTTGATTTGGTATGATCTTCAGATATCCTGTGATTTTGCTAAGGCCACTGAATAAGTCTAGTAATTCTGGTAGACTAGGATTTATTACATGTACAATCATATCATCTGTTCAAAAACATACTGGCTTGATCTTTCATTACAATCTTTAGGTCTTCTAATTCTTTTTCTTGTTTTATTACTGGCTAGGACTTTAAGTAAAATGAGAAAAAACTGGTGAGTATAAACTTTCTTGCCTGGTTATCAATCAGGAATAAGCCAAAGAATCTTTCATGACTAGTATGATATTAACTGTAGGTTTTTGTTGTAGATGCCCACTAACAGACTGAGAAATATTTCCTTCTATTCCTAATTTAGTCAGAAATTTTTATTGGTGAATATTGAATGTTGTCCAATACTTCTTCCATGTCTACTAAAATGTTTAGAAGCCTTTTCTCTCTTACTATATTAAGAAGTGTATCAATGGATTATACTGATCATTTTCAAATGCCTAATTAAAATGAATTTCATTTGGTTGTGATATGCTATCCTTTCTATACATTGCTGAGGATTTTCAAATAGATGTTCATTAAGCATAGTGGTCTATAATTTTCTTTTTTATATAATGTCCTTGTCTTGTTTTTATATTAGGATTATGTTAATTTTATAAAAACATGTTGAGAAATGTTCCCTATCACAATTTCTGAAAAGTTTTATAGATTTGACATTTTTTTTCTTTTTTTCAGTGATAGGGATGGAAACCAGGCTTTCACACATACCTGGCAAGCACAGTTTACCCAATAAGCTAAACTTTACCCAGTGAGCTACACCTAAGCCATTTATTTCTTCTTTTAATATTTGATAAAATTTACCAGGAAAGCCACATAGCCCCCCACATTTCCTTTGTGGGAATGATTTTAACTATAAATTCAATTTTGTTTTATAGATGAAAAGATTTGGATTTTTCATTTTTCTTGTGTTCGGTTTAATTATGTCAATAACTCTGACTAATAAAGGTTGGTTAATTTATTGACATAAAGTTATAATTTGATTTCCATAATATGCTCTTGTGTTCAGGGGATCTGTGATGATATGCCCTCCTTCATTCCTGACAATGATAACTTAGATTTCCTCTTTTCTTTGCTATGTCTTGTTAAAGGTACGTCACTTTTACTGATCTTTCCAAGAAACAACTTTTGAAATGGTGCATATTCTTTACTCTTCATCCATTCTCTATTTCATTGATTTCTGTTCTTAACCTTTATCTTCTACCTACTTAAGTATTTAATTCATTCTTTTCTTTAAAGTTATTTATTACTCTTCTAATGATTCTATGTTGTACATTGCCTAGACATTTCAATATTTAGCAACAACATCACATTCTTTTCCTGATTCATTCAAACCATAATCATTTCCTCAACTGGGTTTCATTCATGTCTATTCCATTAAAAACACAATTCCTAAATTAAGAAATATTTAAATTTGGGCATGCAACTCAGTGACAGAATACTTGACTTAGCAAGCATAAAGCCCTGGTTTTTTTGTTTGTTTGTTTGTTTGTTTTTTGGTTCAATCCTCAGAACCAAAACAAAACAAATATGTGTGTGTGTGTGTGAGATCAGTTATAAAAGGGTATAATTCCTTTAGTCAATAAGCTTAATTTTAAAGGCCCATTTAATAGAGAGATTTCCAGATAAATATGCCTTTAGTCTTCCCTTGCTTCTGAAACATTTTTCACAGGATTTAAACTTACAGTATAAAAGAGAAAAGGAGAAGAGGCAACACTAAAGATGAAATAGCAATAAATTTTTGGAAGAGCAAAAGTAAACTATAAAACCCACAAAAGTGCATGAATGAAGATTAGGGTTAAGGGCTCATTTTAATGACATTATTAAAATTCTATGTAAGAAGCAATTAGATCCTTAGATGGCCTCAACCAGGGGATGGTCCCTCTTTTGCCTAAGTAGGTGACACAAGGCTATTAATTCTGGAGAAACTATACTGAAAAGATACCAGAGTGTTATGATTTGATTATGAGATCTCCCCCAAAAAGCTTATGTGTCAGTGCATGGAGGAATGTTCAGAGGTGAAATGATTTATATATGATAAGAACTATAAACTCATCAATGCATTAATTCATGATGGATTAATAATTTGTATGGACTACGAGGTAGTAACTACAGGCAGGTGTAGTTATGACTGGGTATGATTGGAAGGTGTGCACATGGAGATATATTTTTGTCCCTGGCTCCAGGAGCGTACGCGCTCGCGCTCTCTCTCTCTCTGCTTGTTGGGTGTCATGAGCTAAGCATTTTTCCTCCTCCATGAGGCTTTGCCTTATCTCAGTTCTGGAGCAACAAAGTCAGCCTACCATGGACTGAACCTCTGAAACTGTGAACTACAATATACTTTTCTTCCTCTAAATTGTTCTTCTCAGATATTTTGGTCACAGCAATGAAAAGATGACTAACAGGCACAGAGAAGAAATACAGTAAGGTGGATTGTATAAAAGCAAAGGAGATATACCTCACCTTCTTTGCTTAGTATGAGTCCCAGAATTTTAGCAGCTGGATATATACAACTAGGTTTAGCAACATAGTCTACACCCTATCCAACTCTTATGTATCCTTAAACAGAGACAAGAAAAAAAGAGTACACTAGCCCAAGAGAAAAAAGGAAAAGACCTCCAGATGCTAACACTTGGGAATCCTCCAAAGGAAAAAAGCAAGTGCTTTTCTTTCACTTCACTGTAAGTCCCACCAGTGAAATTTCAAAGTTTCTAATCAAATTCTTGTTGTCTTATTGTCTGTGTGTGTGTGTGTGTGTACATGTATGTGTGTGTGTGTGTGAGAAGGGGGGAGGAAGAGAGAAAACACACACACACACACACACACACACACACCCCAAGAAACCGCCAAAGAAAAGAACAAAAAGAGAGAGAGAACACATAAAGTCAAAGGGGAAACAAGGTTTTAAAAAAAAAAAAAAAAAAAAAAAAACCCAGGAATTAAAACTAAGAGGTCCAAATCCTGAAGTGAAGGTCCATCAGGAAGGCTCATAAAATAAACTGCTTTTCCTAGTATGAAAGACTGTTGCTTCTACACTGAAAAAGTCCAGTAAGGATAAGGTGGAGGAAAGAAGAAAAGGAGGAGAATAGAAAGGGGGGTAGGGGAGCAGATGTAGTGAGATTTCAGACACTAGGAAAAAAGACAAAATCCCACAATCAACCACAAAGAAAACAGCAGTCACATTCCAAGATACAGGAATCACAACTAGAACTGACTTTTTAAAGTAATCCTACAACACAGAAAACATTGGAGCAATGCCTCCAAAATTCTGAAGAAAAATTTCTACTCCAGAATTCTACAGCCAAAAAAAATTGTTATGAGGATTAGTAGGATGAAGAATTTCCCAACATACAAAAACAAAACAAAACAAAAAAAAATTCTTCAAAAAAAGTATTCTTATCTCAGGAAGATTTAGAAAGTATACTCTACTGAAATAAGGGTAAAAACTTAAAAGAAAAAGAAGAAAACATAAAATTCCAGAAACAAAGAATCAAAATCATGCATTCACAAATCTTTATAAAGTGATGTTAAAGTACACCTACTCCAAATTACAGAAATAGTACAGACGGACAGCTGACTCTTAAATAGAAAAAAAGAACTGAGGGTCAACTGAAGTATTTAATCATGTTGACAGAAAAGTCAGTGATCCATTTAATAAAGTGATGTTAACTCTCAGGAAAACAAATTTGCTAAATAACCATAATATTATCATGCTAAGTCTCAACTATAAATAATAATTTGAAAAAATAAATTTTCTTTACATAGCAAACTTTCTTAACAGACAAAAGTTTCCAGAAACTTGCCTACACTACAAAGGCAAGGTCCTCATGATACTCTAAACTTAATCAAAACTCAAAACTTGATACCCAATAGAAATAGTTGATAAACTCATCAGGAGCAAAGACTCCAGATATTTAAAAAAAAAAAAAAAAAAGTAGGCCTTTTCAGTACTGTGGGTTAAAGAATAAAGTACTAACACCATCTTTAATGTCTGCTATGAAGAAAAATGATTTATAACTCCAAAACTAAACTCATTTTTAGTATACATGCAACTCATTCATTTCTCCAAATAAGTATTCCAGAATAAACATCCACTACCTCAACTATAAAAATCAAGTCAGAAATTTATATCCCTGAATTGTGAGGAGTAGGAGGCCACAGAATAAGTTCAACCACTCCTATTACCTCTGCCACCTCGTTGAGAAATGCTTCCCCAATAAATAGCAGCTGGCTTATGAAACTGTACCACAACCATCCTGGGAACTAACATAGACTGGATACCACTAAACTTACAACTTTCAGAAGTACAATAATACAAGCTTTAAAATATTATTCACAGAGCAGTATTATTCTCTATAGTCAAAAGGTGGAAACAACCCAAATGTCCAACAACAAATGAATAGCTAAACAAAATATTACACATATATACAAAAAATATTTACCCTTTAAAAAGGAGGGAAACCCTAATATATGGTGCAACATGAAAGAACCTTGAAGACATTGTGCTGAATGAAATAAACCAAGCACAAAAGAACAAATACTGTTATGATTCCATTAGGTGAGAAATATTAAGTTCAGTGGTCCATTTTCAGAATACAGCATTTATCCTTAATTGGGATGTAAGATCCAATTGTAGCCATTGGATCTCTCTCTCATCCCCCTCACAACTCCCCAACTGACTATATAAAATAGTGACTGTCCCTATTCTAATTCAATTCTATAATCTTTCCTTTGCCTGCCCCAATTTTAAAATCAGATTATAATTCCAAACTCTTCCTTATCAGGGCAAGGCGCAGTGCTGTGTTAGGGATAAAAGCAGGCAGACTGCCCGTCCTAGTGTGCTTGCTAGCCAGGTTCAGTAGCACACCCTTTTGGCAGAAGTAAAGTTTGCCTTACCCACCCACTTCCAAGCATGTTTGATTTTTTGCAGCACCTTGATATTTCTCAGAGTTAGGTAACCAGAGTACTCAAATTCATAGAAACATAAAGTAGAATGATGATTAGCAGGTTCCAGGGAGGAAAGACAAAAGATTATATGAGGGGTAGAGTTTCAGTATGAGAAGATGCAAAAGTTCTGGATATGAATAGGAGTGATGGAATACACAACAACGTCAAAGTACTTAATGCCAAGGAACTATAGTCTTAAAATGATTTACATGAAAAAAAAATATTTATTTATATATATATCTATCTATCTATCACAAAAAGAAAGGGGAAAAAAAAGGCAGGCCAAACAAGCCCTCCTTCACACACACACACACACAAAAAAAATCCACAGATTCAACAAATTTGGGTTTTAAAACATCAATTAACTTGTACCTACAAATATTTATACCATTACTACTATTCTAAGAGCTCCGCCACAGAAACATAGAAATTCCACATTTTGCCACAATTGTTTCAAAAAAACTTCAGAGATGAAAAAAAAAAAACCTGTCTAGTTTATATACACTAATTATTTTTATACTTAGAAATATACCAGAGATGTCTTGAGGACTATTTTGAAGGAAAAAAGTAGACAAGATTACAGTCCTCTCCTGGTTCACAGTCACAGCAGTCCTTCCATGAATTCTTTCCTGAGACTTCATATGAAGAAAAGTAGTAAAAAAATAGCTTATTTCATTCATATTCTTGCTCTCTCTCTCATCCCCCTCACAACTTCCCAACTGACTACATAAAATAGTGACTGTCCCTATTCTAATTCAATTCTTAATTTGAGATCAGAGTTAAATGACAGCCAAGGTCATAGAGATAGTGACAATGCTGGGATAGAAACAAGGATTCCTACATTTCTAAAGTTTTCACAATTTAAACAACAATGTCTAGACAATTCATAATTACTCTTCTACCTTTTAAGATATAGCTTTACTAAGTAGTTTATCATAGAATTTAGAAGATTAGTGATTACTGGAGACTTTAAAACTACTCCTAGATGTTCTATAGCACAACTTGTGTCTTTGTTCAAATGTAATAAATATGAGATCCTGTAATCCTCTTGCTCAACAGATGCCCCTTAAACTTAAAACGTGGTTCCAAAATATTTAAGAGTCAAAATATATCTGTACTCATCATCATTTATTTCCTGTGTTAACTTTTAAACTAGTGTTTCTTCTTGCTTGATGATTCTGATAAGCCATAAAGATAAAAGGGCTGATCATTCAGAAAAACAACTATGTACATTTTTAAGGATTCAGTACACTGACAGTATTCAACCATTATTCATCATGATAAAAACAGAATTTAACAGAAGGATTTACTTCTGTGTGTCAAATTTATGTACTGAACATGATTTTAGCATAAACCAGCCACATTTATAAGAACATCAAAAAAGATTTATATGCTAATACAATCCAAATCTGATAAAAATTTAAAAGGTAGCCATACATTTTTTTCTTTGATCTTCCTTTGTACTTCTTGGTTAAACATCTTAATCTTTTGTTTTAAGACCCAAAAGGCAAAATATTAACAACTGTTAAATCTAGGTAGTAGGTATAAGAGTTATCTTTTATAATACTAATTTTCTATGTTAGAAATATTTATAATTTTAACCAATTATAATTAAAAATCAAAATTTTTAGCTGGACATTGTGGCACAGGCTTATAATCCCAGTGCTCAGAAGATTGAGGCAGGAGGATCACAAGTTAGAGGACAACCTCAGCAACTTAGCAAGGGGCCCTGAGCAACTCAGTGAGACCTTAATCTCAAAATTGTAAAAAATTACTAAGGGCTGGGGGTAAAGCTCAGTAGTAAAGACTTCTAGATGCAATCCCCAGTACCCCTAAGCTCCCCCCTCCAAAGAAAACTTTTGTTTTTGTTTTTGTTTTTTGGTGGTACTAGGGAATGAACCTAGGGCCTAACACATATTAGGCAAATGTATTACCACTGAGCTACATTCCCAGCACCCCAAATGAACTCTAAATTAGAGAGGATTCAAAGTAAAAGAAATGAAGGTTTAGAATCTAAAGAGTTTATTATAATTATTTCTAAAGAAAGGTCTAGTCTGTGCCACATTTTCTCTTCACCTTCCCTCCAAAGTGAAAAGTGAGCATAATTCTAAAGAAAACAAACACATCTGGGGAAAATACTGGCCCTACTTAATCTGGTATTTTGAATATTCCAGTTCTAACAGCAGCCATCTCTCAACTATTCACAGAAAAGTAAAGTCAAGCCTATCAAGTGAAGATCCATAATCAGAGCTTCCAATCAATAAATAATCAAGACTTACAAGATACGGGGGGAGCATTAAAGAGAAAGACAGAGATGCAAGAAAAATGAGCCCCTGAGGAAACAGATAATCAAGAGGACAGTTAAAATTCCCTACTTTGCATCCATAAATTAAGAATAGGATACTAAGAAAAAGCTACAATCAATCCCTGAAATTTAAGAGCTTGACAAAACAGAATATTCTATAGAAGGGTCAAAAAATTAAAAAAACATCTCCCAGGATATAGAACAAGAAAACAAAGAGAAAAATAAAAAAGAAAAGGAAAAATAAAATTTAAAAAAACACAAGGATTTTAGACAGCCCAACATTCAAATAAGTCAGGTTTCAGGAAAAGATCATAGGAAAAACATAAAGGAATAAACCAAAAGGAAAGCAGTAAAAATTTTCTCAGAAACACAGATACTTGAATCTTTAAAAAGCATTCATCATATACACAGAAAGATGACCCATACCTAAGCATATCCTCTTATAATTTTAGAATACCATTTATAAAGAAACAATGCTAAAAGCGCCAATTAGAGAAAGAAATAGGTCATCTGTAACTAACATCTCTACTACAATTAACTAGAGCTACATGATTCCCAAAACATATTGCACTTAGACTCAACAGAAAGCCATTCTCTATTTTTTCCACCTATCCTTTCCCGTCTTTCAAAATTCCATTCAAATCTTGCTCCTCTATGAAACTTTTCACTACAAAACTTACAAAGTGATCTTACCCACCCCTTGTACCTTTCACTTGACATTCAATCAGCATTTTTATGCCTCAATTCTTGAATTGCTGTAACCTCTTGCATTTTCATTAAACTGTTGGTTTTCAGAAACTAAGGATGCTATTCGTGAATTTTTATTTTTATTTTTTTTAGTCTTTCAAAGGATCGCTGCACCCAGGAGAAATCAAATGTGAAATGGATCTGAAACTAGTTCCTGGACATATCTTAACATCATTAGTTATTTCTTTTTCCTAAAGTCATGAACAAATTTACATTTAGTTCCATAACAAAATGTTCACAGAAATTATAAGAGGAAAAACACATAAATAGCAAGAGATATCTTACTTCAATGCTCCCACAAACTGCAAGTTAGGATTTCTAATTGCAAAGTACTATCCTAAACAGCGATCAACAAAGAGAACAAAGAACACCTTACAGAAGGTGCTGGGGAGGTGGCATCTACTATGTATATACCTCCTACGTAATAAAACAATTACAGTTGACCAATGTCAATGCCAGTAGTTGTCTACTCCTGATCCAGATCCATAGATCTAAGTAATTATATAATTCCAACAAAGTCTAGGTCTAAATTTTTACATACCAGAGTCAAGTTCTAAAGATTCTGTCATAAGGTAAAAGTACCTATTACCATGTCCTCCCAAACGTTTAACAGTTGTTGAGAAAAAATTGGAAAACATAGGAGGTTATAAATTATTATAAATCACTAGTTTAGATAAATAAAACTCAACTCTTTTTAGAAAAAAATTTACCCTATATTTACTTGTTAAAAAAAAAAAAAAAACTAAAAAAGGAGATTTTTTTCTACAAATTCTCCATAAATCAAGAAACTTCTGAGGGAAGAGTACAATATGTAAATGTTTCCCTAGTTATAAATCCAAGTTAGGTTGTCTCTTCTATTCAAAGGTCTTAAAAAAAAGAGAGAGAGATAGATCTATTAAGTTTATTGGTACTTCAAGTATGTGGTTTAGCTAGTAAATAGCAAGAGATATCTTTAAGAATTAGTTCTATATGAGCCTTCACTAGAAATCCTAGGAAATGAAGGAGGAGGAGATCCTTTTAAGAGCACTTCCTTGCTACTGGAGCTCTTACTAATTAAAAAGTACTATGTTTCCTTACTCAATATAGACCTCACCTGATGTTTCAAAGAAGGAAAGATGGCTGGGGCTTTAGCTGAGCTCTGACAAGAAATCTAATTATGAAAACTAGCCTAATAAAATTGACAGAATTCTTAGTCAAATAATTTGTTATATGCAGCTTTCATTTAATCTATCCTTTGTTCTAAGGCTACAGGTGAAAGCATAAGTATGTACAAACACATACGCACCCCTCCCTTCTAGACATTGCTATTCTAAATATAGTTCTGAAGGCAAATAACTGATGTTTCTAATAATATTTTCAGTGAGATGCTACAATATCAATTCTATTTTTAATTAAAAATATTCAGTGAATAAATTTTTTTAAATCACTGACATCTGTATAATTATATCATTCTTTCAATTTGCCATGACATGGAAAATCTTGGAGAAATTTAGCTTATTAAGAATGGTAATCTATTACTAGGTGAATGGTAAGGATTTACACAGGTACAGGACAGATAAATTTCCTAAATATATATTGCCATTTAACTGGAAATCTAGAAGGAAAAAGACAAATAATACTCTCAGAGAGTTTAATAAGCTAACAATGAATCCAAATCTTTGGCTCTTTTTTCCCAAGTAAACTTTTTTAAAAAGGAAAATCATGTTTATCAACTTAAGACAACAGAATCCATAACTTTATACTTAAGTTGAAGCAGTAATATTTCAAATGGTCCATTAATATAATGGAAACACCAACCCCTCAGCTCAAAAAAATTCATAAAATCCAATAACTTTAAAACCTTAAGTTGAGCTTTTTATTTGATTACCGAGAATACTCACATGTGTGGGTTTTGGACTCCTGTAGTATTGGGATTCAGAGTAAACCTTGTTGTGGATTTGACAGGTGGATTTGCAAAATTCAACTTCAGTGCTTTGCGTTTACCTAAGAAATAACAAATAAAAAGTGAAAGTTTCAAGTACCATAAAACAGGTACTATTCTGAGGGTATAAGAAATTTATACTAAAAAGGCAGAAATAAACACTTGCTTTAAAAAATAATCAATGCAGAATAATATTCTGAAAGGCAACAAAGAATTTCTCAGAATTAAGAAAAGGCAAATAAAAATTATCTAATGGTGTTACTAACCACAATCACTATGCTACATGCATCAGGTAATGATGTTCAGTGCTTCAAGTTTACACTGTTCAGAAGTAATAACACTTTCGCAAAGAAAAATAATAGTTGCTGTAAGAATCATTTATTTCAGCAGATAAACTGTAAAATATTACCACCTCTCAGTGTTATAATTTAATGCCTTCAACTTAATAAAAATCATTTTCCCTTAAGTTTAATATAAACAACTGAGTAAGGAATATTAAGAATTCTGCAACCAAAAAGAGCTAAAAGGATCATGGTACAGTCAACTTCCAAGTTAATAACACAGGTATTTCAAATACTTACTTTCATAAATCAGTTTATTTGGGATCAGAAGGGAATAGATAGCAATATTTTTATTATACAAAGCCAGGAAATGCAGGTACTATTTTTATAAATTTATATATGTGTGTGTGTATACATATATATATATATACATATATAAATTTATAGATACAGAGCTATCCTGGGTTTTAAATTTTTTTTTTTTTTTTTTTTTTTGCTAGTACTGAGGACTGAACCCAGAGGTGCAGCTACCACAGAGTTACACTTCCAGCCTTTTTCATTATTATTTTTTTTAATTTTGAGACAGGATCTCACAAAATTGCCCAGTTTGGTCTAAAACTTTACGATCCTCCTGCCTCAGCCTCCTGAGTCACTGGCATTACAGGTGTGTGCTATCGCACTTGCACCTGGTTTCTTAAAAAATTCATATACGTTTATCAATCCAATTATCCCCAAATAATCACTGTTTACTTTCTATTGCAGATTTTTTTTCTATGTAGATACAGACATGTATTTTCCACTGCAATTTAAATCAGATCACATTGTTTTTAACATATTTTACTCATAACCACATTCTTTCAATATTAAAAAATCTTACAGGGCAGGGGCTATAGCTCAGTGGCAGATCACTTGCCTAGCATGCGTGAGGCACTGAGTTCAATCCTCAGCACCACATAAAAATAAACAAAATAAATACATTCTGTCCATCTACAACTACAAAAAATAAATAAATAAATCTTATAGAAATATATCTTTAGGATTTAAACAGCTAATTTTTAACAGAATTGGTTCTTTAAGCACTTGCAGCAAATCTGGGTTTTTTGTTTTAATTTGGGTTTCATCATGTTCATACAGGATGCTTTTGCCTGCATTCACTCACCACAGTTTATTACATATGTACCTACTTATTAAAAAAAAAACTTTAAAATCCAAGCATTTTTACACTTCAGTAGATTTAGAAGACTTATTAGAGGGCTCAAACTCTAGGCGTAAGATCTGAAAGCTGGAGTGAGCCATGTTAGTTGGAGGGAACTGCAAGGGTGAGAGCACAGTGCTCACTGCCATGGCTCATACATCAGCTATTACGGATGGGCCTTTCTACAGGAAAAACTTCTTAAGAACCCCACACACACCCAATCTCAGAATAAGAAGAGTACAACATGAATTTTCTACATAATTTGTCCTTTCAGGTATCTAATACTTATTTTAAAATCATTTTTACCTGACAGCAAGTAGAAGAGGGCATTGAAAGTGCTTATACAGTGGCCAGAGGGCATAGCTCAGGAGTAGAATACTTGCCCAACATGCACAAGGTCTTTGGTTCAATCCTCAACTCCACCAAAATAATAATGATAATCAGGTACTCAATGAAAAAATGACAGATTTCACTATAATTAAAAACAACAAACTCAAGGCCACGCATCACTGTGCCTCCCTGTAATACTAACACTCAGAATGCTGAGGTGGGAGGACCACTTAAGCTCAAGAGTTTGAGAATAGCCTGAACAACATATTGAGACCCCCATCTCAAAAAAGAGGAATAAATGAAATTATGTATGTACGTATGTTTGTGTGTGTACACCACACAAATCAAGAAAAAGAAAATTAGGCAAGGATATGAACATAAGACAAACTAGAAAAAAATATGAAAAGGTATAATTATTAAAAATGTTAGAACTTTTGCTCATGTTAAGACTGGCAAGTCTGAAGGTCTTACATTAGTTACAGATATGTTAGAGATATGAATACATGTATTGATCAATGTGACTAGATAAAAGAATCAGTAATACAATAAATTGCTGGCAGAAAACATAACTTTCCGGTAGGAGCTCAGCCATATACAAAAAAAATATTTTTCTTTTAATGAATATGCTCTTTATTTCTTGAAAATTTCTTTGTAATACTTGGACAAGACTATTTTCAGGCCTTGAACCCCTGTGGAATTTCCTGTACTGGATTCTGAAATTGCTTCAGACTAATGGTTGATTCCTTCTATTTCCTCCCTTTTGAATGGGAATGTCTGTGTTACTCAGCAGCTGTCCCACTACGTGTTTTAGAAGTAGATAATTTCTTTTCTAATTTCTAGGTTCACAAGTAGGGGAAGATTCTTGAGTCAGAAGGAATAATACTGTGAGTCTCATTCTTACCTGACTGGTATAATTCTGATGATGAGATGTGGGATAGATCAGATACTGTAAAGACACTATAAAGAGGTAAAACTTTGGGGATGTTGGGGAAGTGTCAACATATTTTACACACAGAATGCATATGACTGACTACTTGTGTTCTAAATGGTGGCTCCCAAATATACCAAGTCCTAAATCCTTGGGAACTATGAATATTTCATTATATGGCAAAGTGCAGAAAGTTTAAAAAAAAAACAAAAAAAAAAAACTTTGCTATAATAATTTTGAATGAGCTCAAACCCAACAATTCCCCAAATCAAAAGTTGAATGCCACTTTTCATATGGTATATGTTTGAATTTACATAGTATATCATTCATGATCTCCATGTGGAGAAAAATTGATAAAACACTAATGAAATGCACAGCATAGAAAGAATAAAGAAAACATCCAAAGAAAAATACCAAAATGGTCCTTTCTTCAAAAGTCCAATTTGGGGATACAATAGGTAATTTCTACAAACAAAGGCAAATAATAAAATATATTATTACAATTAAAAATTACTCAAACTCTTTTTTGAAGATAAGTACACTTAAATCAGAGAGAGAATGTGGATTCTTTTTTAGCACTGTATTTGCACTTAAAAAAATCAGGGATTTTATTGGCTATTTACTTCATAAACAAACATAGACAGAGTTTAGCAGATTGGGGCTTAACTTACATAAATTTAAACATACACTGTTTCAGAAACATTTGTAATTGTCTTGTAAACATCCAAGTACATAGTCCAATCTCATTGATTAACAAATATTCTAAGTAACTGTAAAAGTTCAAAGTCTCTCCAAGTAAAGAATCAGAACCTAAAATTAGTGCCAAAGAGTACAAATCAAGTTATACTGCCTGTTCTCATGTATGCACCCCAACTCTCCAAATGATGATCAGTTCAAGATGAACACATATGATAGTCTTGAGGTAAAGGTAGGCTCCAGTCAGTTGAAGGTAAGAAGGTGAATTCAGGTATGGTAGAAAGGAGTAGTTTTTACAATACTTAAAAAGGGCCTATTCAGGCTCTCTATAGAAATCAGTATGTTGCTGGGCAGGTTGGTGCATGCCTATAATTCCAGAAGCTCGGGAGACTGAAGCAGGAGGATCACCAAAGCCAGCCTCATCAAAAGTGAGGCGCTAAGCAACTCAGTGAGACCCTGTCTCTCAATAAAATACAAAATAGGGCTGGGGATGTGGTTCAGTGCTCAAGTGCCCCTGACTTCAATCCATGGTACCTAGCCGCCCCCCAAAAAAAAGAAATAAGTGTGTGTGCATGCACATTTTAATCATCTCCCCCTCTCCCATTCACTTTATCTACTAGAACCTCTACCATGCTGGTCCTTCTTTTATTTCTTCTCTTTCTTAAGGGCCCAAAGGATCAAACTCAATCAAATTCAAGTCCATGGTGACTGTTGTTTTGATGGTGGGGTTTGAACCCAAAGCCTTGTGCATGCTAAACACCCACTCTACCACTGAGCTATATATGCAGCCCAGTATTCAGATACTTCTAATCACCAAAACTACAATTATAGGACATTACTATTGATTTTTTTTTCCAAAGCCCAAAACAGCTTTCACTAGGAGAAAAGGAAGGAAGTGAACTATCAGTAGTCTTGGAGTTTCAGATGGCAACAGAGATTAAAATGTTTGTATGACACAGTTTAAAATAACTGATCAAAAAGGTTATAAATTTGTAGCCAAATATGATGGCTCACGCCTTTAATCCCTGTGACTCTGAAATCCCAACACAGGAGGATGGTGAGTTCAAATCCAGCCTCAGCAATGACGAGGTGCTAAACAGCTCAGTAAGATCTGTCTCTAAATAAAATACAAAGTAGGGTTAGGGATGTGGCTCAGTGGTACAGTGCCCCTGTGTTTAATCCCCACTACCCCCCAAAAAAGAGAATATGCAGCACTATTTAAACTAGTTTTTCATATCATCTCTATACAATGTCTTCTCAAAGTCCTCATGAGAAAAGCACTACTAAGCATGGGGTCATCAAGTATATTAAGAACCATGATTTTGAAGATCAGGGATTTGGCAAACTAATTACTGAAGCCTAGGAAATCCTTTGCTCTAATTCTGAGCAACTCGCAGATTATTAAATTGGAAGGAAGAATTATCGCTCAACTTTATTTAGCTTTAAACAAGGTGACAACAGCCCTGATAATTCTCCCTCTACTAACTTCTCAAGCAATACTTAACATCACCTTATACAATCAACATAGATGACCCTATACTTTGGTTCAAACTTCGCCAAAGACCCCAAGGTTAGCAATTAAGAATCAACCATTCATATATGGCATCTATGGAAATTTCTTCATCCTAGGTTACCAAAAATATCTTTTATTCACCTTTTACAGATAAGGAAATGGTATCATTTTCTCATTATTCATTAAGAATTGGGATTATTTATAGTTTCCAAAAACATCAAATCTGTTGTCAGAGATACTATGTTTATGATGATGGGTCTACCCAGCCATCCCCTCTGACACTCAAGAATCTATTACCACCATCACATTGTGAATAATTTTCTGTTCTAATTTTTTTTATCTTTTTATCTCTACAAATCACCTGCAACATAATAAGAACCTAAAACAAAACCATACAACTTTATACTTAACTTTAGAAATGGAGAAATAAAGTATGAGAAATGAACTTACTTTCATTCCCATTTCTCCCTTATATTAGAAATGGGAATGAGGACCCTAACATTTCTAGCTTTTGCTACATGCTAAATGATCACCATTAAAATACCAGTAGCTGGGCACGTTGGTGCATGCCTATAATCCCAGCAGCAAAAGAGGCTATGACAGGAGGATCTCAAGTTCAAAGCCAGCCTCAGGAATGATGAGGCGCTCAGCAACTCAGTGAGACCTTGTCTCTAAATAAAATACCAATGTGGGATGTGGCTCAGTGGTTGAGTGCCCCTGAGTTCAATCCCCAGTATCAAAAAAAATTACTAGTAAGCCTAAAAATAGATACTTCTTTGATCTAGAAATCTACACTTCTACAAAACTGGGATAAAAACATTCCTTTACTTGACAGCACCATTATGATAAGGATTAATATACCTTCAATATGCAATGGTTGGCAAATAGTAGGTATGAAAAAATGATAACACCTGGGATATTTGCTGTATTAAAACCTAACTAGGGCTGGGGATGTGGCTCAAGTGGTAGCACGCCCATCTGGCATGTGTGCGGCCCAGGTTCAATCCTCAGCACCACATACAAACAAAGATGTTGTGTCTGCCGAAAACTAAAAAATATTAAAATTCTCTCTCTCTCTCTCTCTCTCTCTCTCTCTCTCTCTCTCTCTCTCT
>NW_025999896.1:4743635-4767545 GCF_001458135.2 Marmota marmota marmota | reverse complement strand
AAAAAAAAAAAAAAAAAAAAAATCCTAAGGAAATTAAAGATTAAGCAAAGATGTTGCTTAAAGCAGTGATATTAATGCTATATTACTTTAAAAATTATGGTATATCCATAACTGGAATATTACACTGTTACTAAGGGGAAAATGATTAAAAATAATTAACACTAGAAAACATTAATAATGTAATAAGAACTTTTTTAACAAGGCAGCAAGTAATTGGATTAATAAATTATCATTTTAGGAAAACATGTTCAGGTATGGTAATTTATTTGTACACACACAGGCTATTCTTCAAAATGTCACTTGTGATTAATCCAAGGTGCTAGAATAAAAAGCAAGCTAGATTTTCCTTTTAAAATTGTTTTTCCCCCCAAGAAAAAAAGAATTTTTTTGTTGTTTTAATTACAATCTCCTTGCCAGTTATTGCAGACCTTTCTAAAAGGAGACACCTTGTTCTCTAAACTTAATCTTAAACCTAGAAAACAAGTTTTTTTTTTTTTTTAATGGTCTAAATATATGTATGTGTGTGTGTGTGTGTGTGTGTGTGTATATAGGCACTTTCATATACCTGCTGAAACAATTTAGACATTTCCACATTTCCATCATCTTTTAATACTTCATAAATAATTTTTGTGATTTTTGAAGCATATGTACCACCTAAATTTAATATCTTTTTTTAAATATTAATTTTTTAGTTTTAGGTGGACACAATATCTTTATTTTATTTTTATGTGGTGCTGAGAATCGAACCCAGTGCCTCATGCATGCTAGGCAAGCGCACTACCACTTGAGCCACAGCCCCAGCCCTAAATTTAATATCTTAATCACTAATAAAACAAGAAACCTATTCAATACAACCACAACTCCATGTACCAATGATTCTGCAAGCCTACTCCATGAAAATCTAAGAGTTGGAATTCCATAGTTATACAATTAGAAGTTCCAAATGGATACATAAAAGGTGCAGCTGTTACTATTAATATATTTCTACCTTAAATTTAGGGAAAAAGAGAAAGAGTGTGTTAATTCTTTTCATCCCTAATTTATCCCACCTCATTTAAAGAGTTATTTTATCCTTTCATCTTTCATATTCTCAATTAGAAAGGCCTATCTGCTACACACATGCATTAATTCCACTCATAGAAACACTATTGCTACACATGGTGCTGAGAGTTTTAGCCAGGAAGAAGGAAGGAATGTTTACAGCTTAACAAGTGTCAGTAAAGGTACACAGTACTTTATCTAGGTGCCCAGACCACTTTAAATCAATGTAATGCCTAAAATTCTGCCAAATCCATAGGACAATTTATTTATAAGCCTCAAATTTGTGCTCGAATCAACAAGAGCCACATAAAGTCAAGTAAGCATAAACCCTACCTTGAACAACCCCTATACAATTTTCTTTGTAGAACTGTCAACAGTGTAGAACTTTCTTCATAATGCACCAGCCACTGTGATAGATTATAATGACCTCTGCCTCTCAATCAGACTCCTCAACATTCTCATTAAGCATCCCTAAGTTTTAAGTTACTGTCTCACTATGCACCAATAGAAATATATTAAGATTTCTGGAAAATCATCCACATAACTGCCTCTTATTTTGTGGCAGCCATCTTTCTAATGGAACAAGAAACATAACATTCATGCAAACTTATGAAAGCTATATCAAGAAAAGTCCCAAGGCTTGTTCTGATTTCTATTCCCAGAGCCCATAGAGCTCTCACCGTGGAGACACAGATAGTCTCAGAAGAATAGCTTACTTAAATGTTAGTAAGGAACTAAAGTGTTCGCTAGTCATAGGTCCATATGTATTTTTCCTTTTTGGTAAAACCCACAACACCCTATATCTCTACACTTCTTAAATTCTCCACCTCCCATTATTGAAATGAGGAACTTAACCACATTTTCTAACAATACCATAAGTAGTTTCTCTATCAGGACTGTCGAACCTTTTTTATATGTGTCATGATGTGATGAAAAGATTTGTGTGACATGACAAAGAAAAAACAATGATGTTCTTGGCTGAAGGACACTAACCTGAAGCTCCACTGAGTGGCCCCAGGGCTACAGAGATTTACACTGGATATTTACATTTCAGCTAACAGGTAAAGTATTCACAGCAACACACAAACAAAGAGCTACCAAAACAAACAAATATGACTTCTCCTTGGAAAGTCTACTTAAAATAATATTATTAACCACAAAAGCAAGCCAGATTTTTGTCAAAGGTAAATTTGATGTATTCTTCCATATCTGCCCCAAAACCAACAAGGATTCCCTTTAATCATAAGTAACTATTCTGGACTTCAGTTCTGTAAGAACTACATTAACAAGCAGATTAGAATAAAGAAAGCTATAAGATACAATTTCATAGTCTAAGTACCATTTGCTCAAAGAAACAAAGCACAGTCAAATTTAAATGAAATCCAACTGTGTTATTACCAAGGCAAATAAGAGAGGTAGAAAATGAATAGGCATTTTCTATACAAAGCTAGTATTGTATATGTACAAACAGTAACTACAGCACTATTATACTCCTCTCCCTCATCTGAATAGCTTCTTTTGACCCTCATGAAATACCTCCCAATTTCAAAAACATTAAGACGTGAATAAGACTTTTGCTTCTCAATGGACATAATTAAGAACTATCGGTTGACCATAAATGTATTCTATAAATAGAGGTTTGTTTTTTTTTAAGGTTAGACTAAATTAAGACTAATCATGAGTGAAAGGCACTCAAAGAGGATATGTTGTATCCTATCTACTTCAAGTGTATGTAGTACTGGAGAATATCCTGACTGAAATGTTTCTAATTTGTTACTTAAAACTTGTACATTCTTACAATCCAAGACAGAAATCAAAGGATCAAGTCAGTTTTAGAACATCATGAGGGAAAGACCTGAAGAATTTAAAACTGGATGACAGAATAAAAATAGTGAAAAGGAGAGCTGGCTAAGAAATTATTACTGCTGAGGGAGGAATGACCCCCCGTTGGACAAAAACTTACTGGGTGCTAAAACAGCAACTGCTAGTTGGAAAATAAGGTTTTGTATTTTATTGTTTTGTTTAGTTTTGTTCTGCTTTTATATATATTGGTTAAGCACTCTGACTTCTGTTCTCACCAAACTGCCCATTTTTTGTGGGGCGGGGGATGGGGGGATTGAACCCATGGTTTGTGTATTCGAGGCAAGCACTCTACCAACTACCAAACTGCCTTTCGATTCTTATTCCCAAGTACTGGGAAGGTACCTGAAAGACCTGAGCATTCTAAGCACTGAATTTGAATTTAAAAAGCTAGATTCTATTGGGATTGGCAGGTATAAAAAGCTAGATTCTTAATTTGGAAGAAATCAGTCCTGCATATCCACTATTCTTCAATTTCATTATAGAATGTCATACTTTAATGTGGCTTTTGATTAACTTCAGAGATTGACTTTTTTCATTAGGGAGAAAAAAATCCTTTGATTAATGAGTAAATCAATTCATGTACCAGGTTATGAAGGACAGACGTCCAGTTTTTACCTTCTCATAACACAGAAAGCCCCAATAGATTTTTGTGCATAATGTGTGTGCACATAGACACACACTTTCATAACCTTCAATACTGTCACAGTTATGTCAGAGATGATCAATGCTTAATTCTACAATTTGCTTCAATGCTATGCTCCAAACACAAACTTTGATTTTTGGCTAATCATAGTGACCACTTGCAGGGCCCATAATGGTAAGAAATAAGAGTTATCTAAACCTAATGAAATAATTTAGACAAAATTATTAGGTGAGGGCTGGGGATGTGGCTCAAGCGGTAGCGCGCTCGCCTGGCATGCGTGCGGCCCGGGTTCAATCCTCAGCACCACATACAAACAAAGATGTTGTGCCCCCCGATAACTAAAAAAATAAATAAATAAATATTTTTTAAAAAAAAATTATTAGGTGAAAGGTTGGTGAGGAATTTATTCTATATCAATCACACTGGTAACACTAAAGCCTACTGATGAATCTTAACAAAAGCTATAATCAGAAATCATACACCTCCTGATGTGATACAATAGGAAGTACACAGTTATCACCTATGTGGTGTTCTTGCCTAATATTAAATCTCTGGTTAAGTTAATGGGAAACGCAGACCACACAGGAACATGTTAAATAGCATTAAAGGATGTATAAAATACAACAAAATAAAATGTAATTTATTTTTCAATAAATGACATGAAAAACGAGAGAAGAGGGAACTATTATAGATTGGAGGAGATATCAACCAAACAAAATGTGTGCCTGGACCTTGATGAAATTTTGACTTGAACAAATTAACTGTAAATAAAGTAACAAAGCTCTTGGGGTAATGTGAACACTGGGTTGCTATCTGATAACTTTGTCTTGTTATATAATGCTATGATAATAATATTGGAGGCTAAATATATTAGGGTCCTTATCACTTATAAGACATGTGACTGACATTTATATGGATGAAATAATGATAATCAGAATTTAAAATATTTCAGTAGACTGCAGGGAGTGCATGCAACTCAGTGGTAGAGCATGTGTTTATTAATGTGCAAGACTCTAGGTTCAATCCTTAGCAGTTCCCTAAATATTTATTAAATAAAATACTACAGTATACATTGGTGAATGGAGGAGAAACAAAATAAACAATACTGGTCATGAAATGATAACTGTTGATACTAGGTAACAGGTACATTCAGGGTGTCATATCATTTTTATGTGTGTCTGAAAAATTCTATCATTAAAAAATTCTTTCAAGTACAATTATATTCTTTATTCCATCCTGTCAAAAAGTGGGCATGGGAGGGAAATACCTTTTGCTAAAAATGTCAACTTATTCTTCAGACAGTTATATACACAGTTGGTCCTCACGCAGCTCAGTTATGCCACTTGTCCACTAACTACACATCTCCCAACCTACTACTCTTGTTCGACTGCCCCCCCACCCCCAACACACAAGTCATTTGAGAGGTCTGGAGCAAATCATTCCCTACATCTGTCTAAACAGGGACAAAGTTTTTGTTTCAAATTAAACTTTTTTTTTTTTTCCTAGTGGTAGATTCCCCAATTTATAATGTTCAGTAAGATTTAGAATTATCTGGTGCCAGACAATCAGAAAAAAAATACAAATGCCAGACCTCATGAACATTTGCTGTTGAAGACCACTCAAAAGCCATTTGGATTAGAAAACCATTTATATGAGCACCCCTGCTTTCCCCCACACCCAAGAATCAATAAAACACTGTTCTTTTACAATGTAACCAGTAACAAGACCAAGGTCACTCAGGTCTGCCACAAATTAGCTCTATGTGTAAATTTTACTTAAATTCAATGCTCCAGTTTCCTCATCAGTAATAACGATATACCCACTTCATAAAGTTGTTATCAGAATTAAGTTAATATAAAGTGCTTAGAACCAGTTTTATTTATTTATTTAGTATTTCTACCACATGACTTCTCTACCCATACTTAACCTCTCAAAGTCATATTCTTCTTCAAAATAGTCTCTAGATTCACTCCATCTTTAAAAACTCAGGGTTTTTATTATTGCTGATACCTATGTAAACTATATAGATACAAAGAGAGAAAGTATACACAAATATAGATTCTTAACTGTTACACTTGAGCCTCTGCTACTTATCCTTATAAGAGCTTTACTGAAAGAGGGTGAGTATACTTGTATACACTTGATCTTCTTTTTTGATTAATGTTCACCTGGCAGTTTTACCTCATAAGAAGATGAACACCAAGATGGGATCAAGTTTCTTTTAAAATATCCTTTTAATCTGGATATTTCTGTCTAGATTTAGAAAAACTCATAAAACCATACAGTGAGAATTCAAATAATTCCCAACCTTATTTGAAAACCATCACCCGAAATTTGCAAGCTAACATGGAAACCACTTTAACTGGGGATTCAATGTAGTTGTGAATAGTATTGGGAAACTTTTCCACATTTCTACTTTGAATCTCTTCAACCACAAAAATATTGTCAAACATCTCTTTGTTATTAATAGTAAAGTTCAATTGGCATATGAAGGGGAACTTTCTGCAATGTGGAAGAATTCACCATATATATATTTATTTTTTTCAAAAACACCACACATTGGACTGGGGTTGTGTAGCTCAGTGGCAAAGACTTGCCTAGCATGTGTGAGGCACTGGGTTTGATTCTCAGCATCACATATAAACAAATACAGGTCCAGTGACAACTAAAAAATTTTTTTAAAAATACCACACATTAAGTTTCTCCAACTTATTTTTAAGGTGCAGCAGCTGTTAAAAACTTCCTTCTTTTAGGAACAAAAATCATTTTCAGAATTCATGTTCCAACCAACTTCCAAGGTCAGAGATAATTAGTAACAACCCCATTGGAATGGTATAAGTTATAAAGGAAACAGGTGAATCTCCATTCTGCCTAAATGAGACTACTACAATCCTTAAACTAGTATAAAAGTTGTTTATCCAAGCAGATAGACTTTGTATTGGCTGTTTATATAAGTCCCCACAGATAGTAATAAACATAGTGGATATCAGCCTGGCTTACAGCTAATCCTACAAAAATTTCATTTTTCAACTAACTTTGTTATCTATATAATTTTAAATTAACTGTACTAACACTTGATAATAGCAAATGTGGTTATTTTATTTCCTAAGACTGCTAAAAAGCTCTGCTGCATTTAATAATTTTAAAATGATAAAATTTTTGTCATTAGTTATAGACTGTTGCTACATACACACACACACACACACACACACATACACACACACACCAGGAATTTAGAAATTTAGCTGAATTAGAAAACCTCTTAATTTTAAGCACAAGACTTGATCCTCCTTCCACTCCTTACTTTTCCTGGTTAACTATACCCACACCCCACTTTATTAGAAGTCAAAATATCATCTTTTACACTTTATATTAACTCAGTAAAACTTATTAATATATACCCCAAATTTCTGAAAAGATTGCCAAAACATCCTTCCTCCTCTTTTTGTTGCTTTACTGTTATCACCAATTTAAAAACTACTAGGGATATTTATTGTAAAAGAATAGTTTTACAATTAATTGAGTCATTTCATTTCCTCCAAATACACCAATATAGAGTGTCACCTATAATAATCACCACCTGTAGTCTAATTTCAATTAATTCCATCAAGGATAACAGTTCCTAAGCATATAATTTTCTAAAGAAAGATTCAATTGCTATGCAAACATTCCCAAGGAGAACAATTCTTAAAAGACGCAATGGAGGGGTGGTGGTAGCACTGGGAATATGGTTTAGGGACTTTTTTTTAGAACTGCCTAGCAGTTTTTAGAAGGCCTAGAAATTTTTAGAAGACCCACAGTTGGATCCCCAGTCAGGGCAGGGACAGAGGGGTGGGGCACAAAAAGTTTTTAAAGCCACCAAAAATATAAAAGGCAAAGGCAGTACTATCCAATATTTTCTTTAGAGCCCAAGAAGTCTTCAGCTATGAGCCAAAAATAATACAGCAATGCGGTGGGGGGAGGGGAAAACTAAAAGTACCTTAAATAAAAACTAATTTATTAAAGGAGTTTATAAAAAACTTCTAACTACTCTCATTCAGACTACCACAGGATTCTGTTAGACATTTTCAGGGGGCGGGGAGGGGACCTATGCTCAAAGATCCTTAATGGGCCAAAGTTCTTATCCAAAAAATAAAAATCAGAATGCTGGGCTGGGGATGTGGCTCAAGCGGTAGCGCGCTCGCCTGGCATGCGTGCCGCACAGGTTCCATCCTCAGCACCACATACAAACAAAAGATGTTGTGTCCGCCGAAAACTAAAAAATAAATAAATAAATATTAAAAAAAAATCAGAATGCTGACAATACTAGGTAAAGTTGATGTTTATAAAAGAAAAAAAAGCATTTTATAAAAGCAAGTAAATCATATTCTAAAGAACTTTAAGTAAGTTCATTAAGGCCAATGAGATATAATTCAAATGTGATCATAAATTACATAAATACCCTTTCATGAACAAAAGCATTATTCTCCAATGATTAACCTACAAGTGTTCCAAATGATTAAAAGAACTTTCTAAAGGTAGAAAATTCTACATTTAGAATTCTGTATTTACAAATAGAAAGGGTTCCCACACACACAGTACTTATATATTGAAAAATTCAATGATCCATCAGGATTAACTATATACATATTATATGTCATATATAATATATATATTAAATATATAAAAAACATTGCTATCTTAATAAGTCTAACTTATTTTCTTAAATAAACATATATTTAGAAAACCAAATATCAGATAAATACACAAACTTTAATTTATAAAACAGAACATCATGAGGTCTACAGTGGGTTTATTAAACTTCTCCACGAGTGTGGATGCCAAATTAAATATATAATCTCACACCATTTGTGCATGTAAATACGTAAGTCTCCAATAAAATTCCACTAACTTATTACAGGCAATTATAATAAACTGATTGGAATAGAGTGATATAACAATCTAAAGAACAAAAGCTATGTGAAAATCAAACAATGGGAAAAATTAATCTTTCAGAGCTTCCATTAATCATCAGAATCATCTAAAAGTAAATCTTTTTGATTTGTGATAGAGAATTAAGCATTTAAAACAGTATTCAAACTTATAAGACTTTAACATTATCTAATTTTGTGCTTAATGCCCTATCGTACCATTAATTTATGATACGTAATTATTCTTAATAAATTAAATATAAGTTTCTCTGCTAATTCTGGAATACCCCTAGAACAAAACTGGAGTTTCTGGAAACTAGAGTATACAGGGGAGAAATCACTTCTCTGATGATTTTTAAGAAATGAGTAACCTCTTATAACTAAGTTAATGTCTGCCTTCTAGAATAAACAGAAGGTTGTAGGCAAACATTACGAAATTGTACTTTTAATTTTTAAGCCATAAGAGCAGACAAGCCTTGTTTTAAAAAAAAAAATAGGATTAACACATATATAAGTAACTGAAAAGTCATCCTAAAGATAGATAATGATAGCTACACTGATAATATAGCTACCAACGTCATGCTGGCCATCCCTACCAGCTCCCTAACTCCTCCTCTCCCTGATGTGTGTGCTCTTTGTCCTGAGTCTTCCACTGAGGTCTGAGCCAGCACAGACAGCTGGGTGGGTAGGCCCTTTGCTGGATTTCTGAGTCAATCTCTGATTAAGAAAGCAATGATTGCACTGGGTACAGTGGCACATGCCTATAGTCCCAGCTATTCAGAAGACTGAGTCAGAAGGATTGCTTTAAGCATAGGACTTCAAGGCCAGCATGAACAACATAGCAAGAGCCCTTCTCAAAAATAAATAAATAAATAAATCAGTAAATAAAAGTTTAAAAAGCAGTTATCATCAGGCTCACAGCATGCCTTATGCTCGTACCCTCTCATGGAATAGCAGGAGCAAAGGTGCCCCACCGGGCTTTAGCTCCTAATCAATTTTCATGTAGCATCAGTAGCTAGATGCTTATAATCAATAGAGGATCAACTCTATTCCACAATACTGTAATCTGCTAAGGCCAGGTACCTATGGTATTCATCTTTTGTTCAAAAATCTCACTTGCTAGATGGTTCCTAAGTGTCTAAAATGTGCTTCAGAAATGAATAGATATAACTGCTGAATCCCAAAAGCTTGAAAAGAAAAGTAGGAGCCTCATAAAGAGGAGAGGAAGAAACTAAAAGGAAAATGTGAAAAACGAGGACAAAGCAGTGTGAATAGAGTTTGAGCAACAAAGTGGAGATGCACATGCCCCTCCCACATGATTATATGTTATAGTAGGTTCTGCTATCCCAAGCCTCCTTGTTAGAGTCTTCCAAATTTATCAAAGCAAGCAGCATTGCAAATCTATCATTCCTACAACAAGGGGAAAAGATAGAACCATTTGGAAGGTCCAAAGGCATTTTAAATCTATTTAGAGTTATCTGCAGAAACTACACATTTTTAAAATTTAACATAATTATTTTTTCCTGTTTTATGTACAAAATACAACTAAGTTAGAGAAAAGAGAAATAGTATGAATAGAACGTTAAATTTTAGAAAAGTCAACCCTTTTTTCTTGAATTAGAATTTAAGTCAACAAAAGTTAAATTGTGTTATATACAAACAGAAATATTTTGTCAAAATGTAGACAAAAGCTAAAAATTATCAAATTGTATTAAAGTTAAAATAGCATAAACAAAAGTTGTAACTTCATTACATATATATAAATATCATATTCATAGGACACTATGGGCAGGAAATCATGTATTATTTTTAGTTTATTATTTAAGGAAGAGAAAAGTGATAAGAATGGACCGATTAAAATCTGTGACCTAGGACATAGCTGCCTTATCTCTCATTTATTATATATTCACATCATGGGTGTAAACCATTCAAGAAATAAATTTTTGCTCACTATATTTCAAAGGAAGTCACAATGGTCAACCACCAAAACTAAGCATTTTGATGCCATAAAAAAATTTTTTTAAACACTAGAAATATTTTTTCTCCAGATTAAACTTTTCCCCCTATGAACAAATTTACTAAAAAATGATACATATCAAAGACTGGTCATCATTCTTTCCCAGACCATAAATAAGCAGAAGATAAAATCACATACACTATACTTTAGAATATTTTTATGTTAACTGAAAAGTAGTCTCCTTGAGATTTTTTTAATATTTTTTAGTTGTAGTTGGACACAATACCTTTACTTTATTTATTTTTATGTGGTGCTGAGGATCGAACCCAGGGCCTCGCACGTGCCAAGCGAGTGCTCTACCGCTAAGCCACAACCCCAACCCTCCTTGAGATTTTTTTAAACTGTACTTTATATGACTAAGTTTAAGGTCCAAAATGCATTTGTTTTAACTTTACCTACACTGCGTTTCTATAGAAAATCTATTCTGTATTCTTTCAAGACTAATGTCCTAATTCAGAATGATGGGAACGGGAAAGAAGGAAGAGGGAAGAAAAAAGTTTTGTTTAAAAAAAAAAAATTAAAATGCATTAAATATGTTTTTTAAAAAAGCAAATTTTAAAGCACAATATCTTTGAATGTAGTTAAATAATTTCTGCACCACCATCTTAAAAGTGAAATTTCTTCAACTTACAATTTAAATTACAAAGCCTGAATACTGATTATATTTTTCTATATCTATAAACATCTATCTGAACATCTATATACATTTTTTTTCCTAATTCAAGTAAAAATAAGACCAATTTATAATCAAAAATATAACAACACTGGGTGAGGGAATAAAATGAAAAATGGAAGCTCTTTTCATGTAAATTTACCATGGTTGGTTATGTAAACAATAGTGGACACATTCCCAATACCAAGATGGATATGAAAAAAATAAGTAGCATAATATCAAAATTTGTAGCTTACTTTGTGCCTTTTCACAGAAGTTTATCTGAAAGCCTAAAGTAAAAGAGATAAGTTCCAGTTCATTTACTGTAAATCAAACAAACCAAAATTAGAAAATGACACTGTATTTCTATGTTACATTTTGAATAAAACTAATTCAAGAAAAGTTCAAATCACATTACCCCCACATTACAGAGACAATGATAACACTGGGGCTCTTTTGAATAGATGTATCATATGGCTCTGAAATCAAGTTTAAATTGTGTCACAATGTCTAATCTTTATCTTCATATCTATTCAATAAAAAGAGTAGTCTATTAGCCCTTTGAAGTTTCAGATAATTCCATAAATTTCTGCAATATTTTCATCCTATGAACTCAATTACATTGTTATTTTACTAACTCAAATTATTAATTTAGAAGCACCCATGATAAATCACCACTCATGGTTCAAGTTTTAGTAATTTATAAACTATAAAATTTTTAACACAGATAAAGTAACATTTATTTCCAATCAATCAGCTGACTTCAAATGATAAAACAAAAAACTACTGAAGAGAAGCTAAAATTATCTACAGAAGAAAAAAAAAACTTTGCCTGATAATAAGGCAAAGTAAGTTACAGGGGTTTAAAAAAATATATATATATGAATTCCCACTTAGAAACATGCACACATTTTCCAACAGGACCTGGTTATAACATACATACACTAAATATAAATTTAATTTTTATAAAATGGACCCAGTACAATAAGCCATTTAAAACAGAAATCTTTACAAAATATTGTTTTATTCCCCTTGTTTATTGAAATGCGGTTTCTTTAGTCATCTACTTATGCTTGTGTTTATTACTGACTTCAAGGAACAAAATGAGGAAAATCATTTAGTCTGTGTTTACACAAATTCAATGAAAACACATAGGAAAAAGAACCAAGACTGAAGGAAGGATATTTTTTAAGTAGTCCTTCCCATCCAATTACCAAAATTCTTAGGATTCTCAGAAGAGCCAGCTACCAATGATGATGTACAAAACTGGAAAAAGCTATCATTGATGATGTACAAAACTGAAAAAACGTGCTAATATAGCCAAGGTTCCTTTGATACACCACAAAAATAACCCACTGCTGAGTACCTAATCATACAAATGACAAAGCAGGAGGAAATGGGAATGGAAAGACTTCATGGGAAAGAAGTCCTGCTGGCAAACCTGAAAGGTAGTACACTTGCCCATCTCTCTACCCTAAGGTCAATATGCTTCCACACAGAACATGCTGCAGAAAAATTCAGGAAGAAAAATAAGAAACCCAGGGGTCTTTACACTAGTCAACCAGCCTCCCAAAATGAGCAAGGTACAAGTCAGAAGGAAAGGGTTCTCTGGAAGCAACAGTGGGAGAGAGAGCAAAGGAGATTCTCCACTAATCTCAGAAACAAGACACTCTCCCCATTCCATTAGAAGAAAGGAAAAACTCACCTCCCACAACAGGAAGACACTAGGGAAACACTGAAACAATCTTAAGGCAACAGTTAATCTCCTCTTTGTAACCCTAAATATGGTGAAGAGTTGCTACTAAGAAGAAAAAAGAAATGGTAAGAAGAGAAATGAATAAAATAGCAATATAATTGGCAAATAGAGCAAGAAAAAAAAACTTGAAAGGTATATGAAAAAGCAGGAGTTGGAACAAAATGTAAAGTTGTGCAAAGAAAAAGTTACAGAATAAAATATAACAAACACAAAACAGTCTGGGATTGTGGCTCCGTGGTAAATCTGCTTGCCTAGCAGGTATTAGGGCCTGGGTTCCATCCCCAGCACTGTAAAATTAGATAGAGACAGAAGAAGTTTTCTTATATGTGACTGAAAATGATAGATGTCACCAATTATTACTCTTAACACATGAGAAGCTAAGCCCAATATATACTAAAAACCTGAAGTTCTGTCATCAGTACAAAATCAATCCAAATAGCTAAAGGGGAAGGTGGATTGAAATTCTTAATGCATAACTGTTAACTCACTCTTTTTCACCTGATTATGGATGAAGTTACCTACTTCATCCATAATCAGGTAAATCCACTTTGAGTGGATTCTGAGGTTTCATACAGTCACCTCTCTGCATTATTCCTCACTCAGCAAAGACTTGATAAGCAGCAAAACAAGAGCTAATTAACCATGATGGTTCACCATTTCTTTGGTAATTCCATGACTTTTTAAAATGCACATCAATTAAATAAGGTAGAAAGAGCTATTTTAGGCAGATCATTTTATACTGCTAAAAGATTGATTGATTTATCTGAAGAAGTCAGAAAGTGCTTTCAGCACAAATTTGAGAAAGTGCCAAATAGCTTTACTAGAGCGTGTGAAACATAGTGGAAAGAAAATGGTGAGGAAACATTCCAATATCCTCAACTTTACAAAATGCAAGTTTGTGGCTATGCTACAATGACCGCTCACATTCATTCACATGGTTTCAATTTTTAGCTTTCCCTTATCTCCTAAATTCTCTCTTCCCATTCTACATCTCTGGGAGTGCTAGATACCAGTTTAATCTTGTTGATAATAACTGATTAATTTTCAAAGTTTTGTGTATCTCACACTGGCAAGTTGTCTGTACAGTGGGACTTAATTATTTTCCACTTCAATTTCAATGAGTTTTGTTCATTTTTTCTGGCGCCAGTCAAGTTTAAGTAAATCCTAGATCATTCCAAGAATAAATACCAAGACATATAGGACAAAATGCTAGTAAGCCGAAGAAAGAAATAAAGTTATAACTATGGAAGTTTCTCCTCCTTTTTCTCTCCAGGTCTCTCACACCCTCTTTCTTGTCCTCCTCACACTTTTCCTTCATTCTCACTCCTCTTACCGCAATTCTGAGTTCCCTTAACTGGCAACAATCTGAAACTTATAATTTACTGTATTTATCAAATAAATTAAGATAGTCCATAGTAGTTTAAAAGGCTAACAGCTCAGTGCATAGCTGAGTACCTGGCGCAAGCCTGTAATCTCAGCAACTCGGGAGGCTAAGGGAGGAGGATCATAAGTTCAAGGCCAGCCACAACAACTTAGCTAGACCTTCTCTCAAAATACAATAAAAATGACTAGGGGTGTAGCCTAGTTATGGTACAGCACCCCAGGGTTCAGTCCCAGTACTGAAAAAATAAAATTATAAAAGATTTAAGTGTGTATATAAATATAAGGCAAACAGTGTTAGAAAACAAAATGAAAAGTGTCAGACCAGAATTCTATTTTCCAACTGAGTTACTTAAAAGTCATTTCACTGGAAACTAAATTTCATTTCATTTGAGCCGTAGTTTTTCTCATTTATACATAAAATTACTCTCAGACAATCTTAGAATTTGAAAAGTGCGTGTCTAAATCTTGCTTTTGTAATGGCCCTTTTGGGATTATGCAGTTATCTCTGTTCCCCTTCCTCTATGGTGGTAGTATTACCTAGTTTGGGACAGAGCATTAAGTGGTTTCCCACCATCTCCATGGTTCCTTCTGATTCCCTGGACATTCTGGATTTTTATGCTAAAACTGCACTATAAACTACACTATGAACCTACACTAACATAAAAGAAAGCAGCTGCCTTACTGGGACATGCCCTTAGATTATGCTACATAATCTTCCTTCTGTCATAATGTAAATAGTGGTTTGCCACCTTCCAACTTCAACTTCAAAATTCTGACAGGTGCCTTTCACGGCAGCTACCCATAGCATAGCACTACAGCCCTAATATCTAGCGAGTTATGTAAAATTGTCCTATATTTGTATTTTCACTGTACTTAAAGTGAGTTCCACAGGTTTATTTCCTGATGGTTTTTTGCTTTTTGATTTCCTTGCTTCAACTTTCTAAACCTTTATCAAAAAGCAGCCTGCCCAATATAGTGATTTCGGGTTGTTTACCAATCAGAGCCAGTTGTTATTTTACAAAATACTAATCAAATCCTTTCCACATTTTTTAAACTCAGGATTTTATTGTCCTTATATGCCAGCTCTTCTTCTCCCTGTGGGAAATGACTACCTTATTTATTCTACCTAAACAACACCATATTGTCATCTCACCGGTTTCACGACCCTAGGGATGGTCACCCCACTCTAGGTCTGTGACATTATGATAACATATTTATTAGTTTTCATTACATGATTTCTTGCTCTAAACTAACCTCCCAAAGCAGGTCATAGTAGTAAATTCTTTTCCCCAAGGGAACTCTTAGAAACTCTAATCAGCCCTCACCTTTCTGTCCTGGATCTAGCCATAAAGAAATGCTCTGACCTGGGTTACGGGTGTAGTACAACAGTAGAGCACCCAGGCATGTCTGAAGCCCTGGGTTCAATTGCTGGAAGGTAGAAATTAAATCTCTGACCTACTCTTAACCTACTACATTAGGTCATAAGACCCTCCTTATTCCAGAAGGGTCCTGCCCCATAATCTGGAGGGAGGAATGTTGCAGGAAAAGGCCAAGATGAATGCTAAAGCAACAAGCATTGCTAGGTTTCCCCATCCAATCTATTAGCACTGATGCTAATGAAACCTCCATAAAAACACAAAATGACAGATTTCAGGAGTTTCTCGAGAGCCGAAACATAAAGGTTCCTGGAGAGTGACCTGTAAGCTCTAAGTTCCTTCCTTCATGCCCTACCCTATGCATCTCTTCATATCCTTTTAAACATGTTTCCCTAAATTCTCTTCAGATGCTCAAACAAATTAATTAACAAGAGGAAGGGTTTGTGAGAACTCCCAATTTTATAGCCAGTGGGTCAGAACCACAAAAAACCACCTGGGCTTTTGACTAGCATCTAAGAGGAAGTGGGGAAGTCTTCAACCTATGGTCTGACATTATCTCCAGGTAGAGCTACCAGTATTTAACTGGAGGACACCCAACTAGTATCTGCTGCTGCAGAATTACTTGCTTACTGGTGGGGAGAAGTCCCAGTATCTTTTGAGGTCACAGAATTCTTCTATATTGATTGCTATGATATGAGAACAGAGGAAAAAAGATGCTTTATTTGACAGAAGACCTCAACCATAACTCCTCCTAGGCACAGCCTGGTGTCTTAAGGATGCTAACAAAATGAAAAAGTCAATACTTCTCTGTGACAGGAACCTAACCCAGATCCCAAGGAAACTGCCAAAAACATCAGAGGAGTCACACAGTGTCACTTATTTTTTAGCCAAGACAACAATAAACAGACACAGACATGTCAGATATACATACTTATTAGAGAAAAAAATACACACAGAGAGAGAAATATGTCTGGCAACACTTGGTTCTTCTTTTTTTTTTTTTTTTAATTCTGTTTTGAGTGATTTTGAGTAAGATGAAACACAATAAAGCTTGAAAAAGCTCCTGCAGTATCTACTTAAGTCCTCTTTCCCATGGTGGGGAAAGATGTGTTGTTGTTAAGAATCAAGCTGTGTATGATGTAATTGTTTTCTTCTTTCAAAGCCCATCTTCAGTGGTGTTCACTACTGACCAATGCTCCCTTTCACTGTGTAGCCAGTTAGGCCAATCTTATGACTCCTTGCCCTTCAATCCTTTCTGCAAATTGTGAGCATCAAATCAGGTAATGACAGAAAAAGAGCTATGTCCATTGTTAGTTTCACATTTAAAAAAAAAAAAAAAAAACTCTGAATTAAACTCTCAGTCTTGCTAAGAGTGTGAAGAGACACCCAAGGACTTTCTGGAGCTAGACATGACCATTAACAGAGACAGTGATCTACCCAGATAACAAATTTAGTCAGAACAACAATATATGCTATTAACCTTTATGCTAAATGGGTTCCTTTTATATATTATACAGTGTTAAGAGGATTTTATTACCTACTCTGACATCCTGGACTAAGGCCTAAATCAAGACTTCTATTTACTTGTAGATTCTCAATTAAAATGTCTCTAAATTCAAAAGGTCACTATAAACATTCCAGCAAGTTTAGAACTCTAATATAAAGGAGCATCAAGAAGTACCAAGGCTTCAAAATCAACCCAAATGGTGCCTGCTTCCTTAAAGATTCTCTCCCTGACAGAAGCCTAAAATAATCTCTCTCATCTCTTCCTGTATATGTACCACTGTGGCAAAGATTCTTTCTTCAGACTTGACTGGCTTAAATGATTTAGAGTTCACTGTGTATGAACCTACAAACAGTAGGAAGAACAAAGGTACCCGTCATTCAGGCAAGTTAAAACCCACCTCTACTAGAGCACATTATTTAATGTAAGCATTGATTGCCTAACCTATGAAAGGGACTACTTTACTAACCTATGTCCAACTACTCTTAAAGTGTGGTTGTGAAAATCAAATCAAGTAAGGTCAGAAAAAAAGATCTATGGCAATTGTTAGTTTCTTTTTCTGTTTTTTTTTTTTTTTACTCTGAATTAAAGTTTCCCAGGTTGTATAATGTAAGCCATCTCCCAGAAATTACAAAGAAGACTGATCTGGATAATATAGGATGGAGTTGATTATTATATTCAGACTCCTTAAAATAAGGAAAGCCCTCTGGACCCAAATCAATCTAGCTCTCAATTTTGGAAGAAATCGAGTGAAAGAAATGTAGTATAAAAGAGAATGACTCAAAAAACAGGTTAATATCCCTTATTAAACAAATTTCAGCATGCATTCACTCTGATATGATACATTATAGAAAAATGTAAGGGAATATGTATTCTAAGAATAAGTTGTTTTTCTTACCTGCTCTCATTAAAATTAAAACAGTCTCATTTTAAGGGAATATAAGAGAAATCCAATATGTGCTTTGAAAAAGGACTAACTTGCTAACCTGAACTTGTAGCAGGTTATGCTAAATAGCAAAAAAAAAAAAAAAAAAGGATGCAACACAATGGGAAAAGTCAGCAATTTCAGGATTTGAAAACTCGTCACTGCACAATTCAGTTCTTTGACCACAGAAAGTGTAAAAGTAGATAAACATACCCAAAGAGATACGGTGTCATACACACGTACTTTTCTTTTTGGAGACAGGGTCTCATTATGTTGCCCAGGCTGGCCTTAAACTCAAGATCATCCCACCTCAACCTCCCTAGTAGCTGGGACTATAAGCCCATGCCACCATGCCCAGCTTATACTTTGTATATTACGGGGAGAAAACATACATTGATTTTAAATACTCAATTTTTCTTAACAGATACACTTCAATATAGTTTTATGTGTGTGTTATTTAAGTAGAATCAAGTTATTATGCTTTTACTTAGGCTGATATACATAAAACAATCAGCTGAGGGTAAATAGGTAAGGACTGGACAAAAAGCTTTCAGTTATATACTCAAGTTTAAGACCTGAGAAGAAAAAATAAGAAGAAAAACTGCCTACTTCAGCACATTAAGGGATTCTGAGGCACGTACAACACATACTTTGTAGCCATTTACTCTAACAAGTACTTTTATAAATGCCTCAGTGTTTTTCAGAATTAATTATAGGTGCTAAGTATTGTAATCACTTTAAGAAAACTGACATTTCTCAGTCACCTGAATAAAGTTTAGGAAAAGGCTTTTTTTTTTCCCTGCTTCAAGCCATATACATATATAACACAAACTTTTTTTTTTTTTTTTTTTTTTTTNTTCTTCTTCTTATTATTATTATTATTTTTTTTTTTTTTTTTTTTTTTTTGGTACAGGGGATTTAACCTAGGAGCACTTTACCACTAAGCTACATCCCCAGCCCTTTTTCCTTTATTTTTTTTACTTTGGGACAGGGTCTCACTAGGTAACTTAAATAAAGCCTTGCTAAGTTGCTGAGGCTGGCCTTGAACTTGCAATCCTCTGGTCTCAGCATCCCACTCCACTGGGATGACAGGTATGTACCACCACATTCAGCACTTGTATCAAATCTTTATGAAAACTTTGCTTTAACATTTACATTTTATAAATTTATTCTTATATTTACTTTATAATAAATTTTACTTCTTATGTTTAAAAGAACTTTTAAATCCATTACATTTTAAATGGCTGGCGAATAAAGCAGGTAAATACATATCTAATAATGCTTATATGTTTATAACTATTTTATAATTTTCAAAGCAATTTCACATGCATTAATTTAATAATGCAATTCTCAAAACAGTCTATAATTTAGGTATTATCTCTAGATATGTTAATTTTTCAGTTCAGAAAAGTGAGAGAGGGCTGGGAATGTGGCTCAAGCAGTAGCACACTCGCCTGGCATGTGTGCGGCCTGGGTTCGATCCTCAGCACCACATACAAACAAAGATGTCGTGTCTGCCGAGAACTAAAAAATAAATATTAAAATTCTCTCTCTCTCTCTCTCTCTCTCTCTCTCTCTAAAAAGGAAGGAAGGAAGGAAGGAAGGAAGGAAGGAAGGAGAGAGAATTTTCCCCAAAGTACAACTTGTACACAGCATGGCAGTTATCTGTGCCTAGGTTTTCTGGGTCCAAATCCAGTGTTCTCCCCATTTCAACATCCTTTTTTTTTTCTTAAACATTACTACCTGCAAGGTAAAGCTAGCTACTGGTGGAGAAAGGTAGGACCCACTAATAATTAAATTTAAATTTAAATTTAAATCCAAAAGCTGTTAAACTATCAGCTAACTAGAATATGCTATTTTCCAACATGTCAACAATAATATTAATATCATGTTCTATACATGAGCTCTCCTCAACTGAGTTTAACTGCCCAGTATAGGAAATCTGCTTCTCTTCACATGCTTCCTACTAAATGGCTAAATTCCCTGGGCTTTTGAATTGCCACAATAGAAAATTCAAGCCCTGTCTAGAAAAGTTCTCAAATGTAACAAGTCTATCCCATGCTTTAAATTTACCAAAATTTTTTGGATTTAAGAATCACACTAGCTAAGCAAGGTGGCACATGCCTATAACCCCAGCAGCTCAGGAGGCTGAGGCAGGAAGATTGCCAAGTTCAAAGCCAGCCTCAGCAACAAAGCAAGACTCTGACTCAAAATACAATATAAAAAGGACTGGGGACGTGGCTCAGTGGTTAAGTGATCCCATTCAATCCCCAGTAACACAAAGTAAAAAATAAAAAAGATAAAGAATCATACTATCACAGAGTAATCTAATATTAAAAAAAATCTCCCAATTAAATCTACTTGATGACAAATTGTTAATGAAATGTTAAGAATTAAAGCATAGCTGGGTACAAAGCTGCATATTTGTAATCCAAGAAGGTTGAGGCAAGAGGATCACAAGTTCAAAACCAGTCTGGGAAACTTAGTGAGACTTTGGCTCAAAATAAAAAATAAAAAGGGGTGGGGATGTTAATTCAGTGGCAAAGCAAAATACCCTGATTTCAATCTCTAATACCAATAATAATAAGCATATGTCACAGTAGCTTATTTGAGTATTTTTTTCCACAAATGCAAACTTATCCTAATGTCAAATACATTTTTATTAAACCATTTACCTATTTTGGTAAAACAATCTATATTGTTGTAGTTTTAGTCACCCAAGAATCAAGGTATAAAACTATTAACTTGTAGAGGATGAATGTGTTTGTGAATGGGTATGAGAGGAAAAAAAGAAAAATCAGGATCAATGAAAATACTCAAATGTATGAGTGATAACAAAATCAACAACTACTCTCCATCATAAGGAATAATGGGAAGAATGCTAAAAGGGGAAAAAAAAAAAAAAAAAAGCCAGATTACACAAAAAAGTAACCAAATGATGTTATGAAGCCAAACTCACCATAATTTCCCTTCCAGCCATCTACACATTAAAAAAAAAAAAGCATAGCAAATTTATAACTAGACTTCTAATTCATAACATTACAATCATTTGAGAATCCTCAGAAGATATGGAAAAGACAGAAGATCTGGAGTTTGCAATAGAATAAAGTCTCCTCTAGAATATTCTAAAAAAGAAATTGCTCAATAATGAAATTAACAGATTAAAGAGAAAGGTAGGACCAACTAATAATGAAATTTAAAACACTTCTCAAAGTACCTGTGAGGTAAGAATTATTCTTGCCTTTCCAACTGAGACCCAGGCTTGGAGAGATTTAAGAACCTTGCCTGTACTAACAAAAAGTTTAAATCCTGGCAAGAAGATACAAATCTAGGACTCCAGAGCTCTGATTCTTCAGTACTATGATGTAAAGAATACAATCCCAACTTGGATCTCTCTTGGACTACAAAATGTAAAGCCACAAAAAACTACAGAGATATCCAATACCCACCATGGCATCCATCACACAGAAAAAATGTCCAATATCTGTTAAATGAAATGTATTCCATACAACCCACAACCCTGCTGGCTGGATGGGCATGGTCATGAACTCCCAGAAAGGCAGCTTTGGATAGCAAGTAGAAGAAGGTGGGTCAGAAGGGAACGGCAGTACACCAAAACATCTTTCAAGGACCACTCTGGGAAGTTTGATCTAAAGCCAGAGGAGGAGAAGTCAGGAGCACTGGTGCCTGTAGTCTCAGCTACTTGGGAGGTTGAGGCAGGATGATCAGTTTAGCTCAAGAGTTGGAGGCCAGCCTAGGAAGCATAACAAGACCAGGTCTCAAAAACAGATAAATAAATAAATAAAATAAAGCCAAAGGAGGACAATGGTATATAATGTACGGGAAGCTTGGTTCCAATGTAGAAAAACAAGTAAGACAGATATCTTCATTGGTACCTAAGCTCAAGTTTTATAACTTGGGACTGGGCTAGACAACATTCTGAGAATTTCAAGCAATTCTCATTCTAAGCAATCTAAAGAGGTTCAAGAACAAGCTACAGCTAGCATGTTCATGCACTGATCAAAGATAGACACAACACTATTTAAAGAAAATTCAGGGGCTGGGGATGTTACTCAGCAGTAGAGAACTTGCCTGGTAAGCGTGAGGTCCTCGGTTCAATCCCCCAGAACAAAAAAAAAAAAAAAGAAAAAGAAAGAAAGAAATAATAATAATTCAGGAATAATTCAAAGAGAGGTCTGGGGCCTTCCTCACCCTTTTAAAATGGGTTTAGCTTATTAGATAGTTCAGATTACTGGATTATGAAAACGCAGAGGTAAGGGAGGAGAATGAAGAATATCAGAATAACTCCTAACCACAGGACTTATTTTCAGTTCCTAGAACACTTCAAGTTCTTCCCTGTTTTGGAACCTTCAAACTCATTTGTTCCCTCTGACTAGAACCTCTTCTGTTCTCCCCAGACAGGCCATCTCTTAACATCTTAACAAGCCAACTGCCCTCCTCTATTGTCTTTCATCACAAAACCCAGCTTATTACCCTCATAACACTTTCCTCAATTAGCAATTTTTCTTATTTATCTGTATATTGTCTCCTCTCCTCCATCTTCACAGGAGGGTAAGCACTATGAGATGAGATAGTCAGATTCACTCCTCTCTATATATTCAGGACTCAGCACTAGAGTACTATGATTAATTCTCAACAGATGCTCAATAAATATTTTTTCGAACAACAAAAATGTATACAGCTTTTTCAAGCTATCAGCCTCCCCCGCCCCCAAAAAAACACTCAAATTTAAAATATTTTACCAGTTTTACAAGTCACTCATTTCAGACAAGCCATACAATCCTAAATCATCATTTTGCTGTTTCATTTCCCTCTACCATCAACTACACTGTAAAGCTGTGAGATCAGGAAAACAATCTTGTACTGTCTGCATAACCTGCTATGCAACATAGTGAATATCCAATAACTAATTCAATTTGAATTAATTAGCTTAGGGCCTACACAGAAAGTGTCCTCTGAGTTCTGACATCATCCTGTCTATATATCATTTTTTTTTATGAAATACTATGGGGAGGGATATAAAGATGAATAAAAATCCTGTCCCTGCTTCCTGAATCACAGCATGCTTTCATAAACACAAAAGATTCAATAAATCTCTGTTGAACGCTAACTAAACACAGTAGCTCTTTAGGAAGAATATGATCTAAAAGTAACCAAGTTCATACTGACTACCAAACATAACCCCACCGATTCTGCTAATAATTCAACATAAGCAGTTCGCTTAAGTTGTCAAAAGATGCCTAAGTCTCTGTTTTAAAAATAGCATTACTACTATTCAAAATTTCCCAGTAAACTTAAGGGTTTAAACTAATGGGCTCAGGCCTGGTATTTTTCATAACCCCCCCCCCCCCCCGTCAAGAGTCATACAGAGCAAAAAAGCCTTTCCCAATGGGAAAAGCCATTAATTGGATGAACTGCCTCAGATGTCCAGATACTATCATTTTGACCTCTGTCTTTCTACTTCCTGTTATCTCTACATTTAAACCGAATTTAGTCTTCTATTTTTATCTTATTTTCTGCATGCAATGCTAACACAGAAATCTAACCTGGAACAAATGCCCCCCTCCCTCAGGCCAATGGCTAGCTACCTACCTTACAGGTGGCACAGGGCTGAGCACCCCCCGCCCCGCTCCTCCCAGAGAACAGACACCCTGCAAAAGTTTGGAAACGTAGGTTCCAACAGCCCCGTGAACCCCAGAGGTCAGCTAGGTGGTCTGGCTACAGCTGCGCCCTGGCGAGAAGCAAGATGGCCTTGAGCTGGCCCCACTGCGGCGGCGGGTAGCCGCGCTGGGGCGGCGGGGCCGAGGGGCCCCCGGGCT
>NW_025999896.1:4723548-4743621 GCF_001458135.2 Marmota marmota marmota | reverse complement strand
CCCGCCCCCAGACACGCCCTGGTCACGCCCCCACGGTCACGCCCCCGCCGGAGCCGGGAGCAGAGTTCCCTGCAGAAGCTGAGGTGCAGGACTTGATAGGTCCCAAGTGCCAGGGGCCTGAAAGACAGGGCAAAGATCCTGAACCCAGGACTGCGGGCCCGCGAAGCCTAAAGTAGTTCGCAGAATCAGACGTGTGTGCGCATTTCGGGAAAAAAGAGTGTTCATAGCCTTCCCACAGAGTTCTGTGACCCCAAAAGTTTAAAAACCGCTATCATGGAATCTCAGAACCCAAAATTAGAATAGCAAAGCTGAAAAGGAATCTCGGAGTTCAGTCTTCTTGTCTAGTCTCGGCTACATCACGTCTAGAGAGTTAATCTAACTGTAGTTTCAGTTTTGTCCTGCCTAATATCCCAGCCTCTTTGCTGGCGGAGGCGAGGATTGATAACCAAACTGCTGAATCAGAGACTACATTTTAATAATTATACCCAGGTAATTTATATACACATTAAATCTTACTAAACATTATCATAAACATCCAAATTCCCTGACCCCCCCTCAAATATACCCCTCAAAACTGAATTCCTATCTCAAATCCTCTATGCCTCATAAGATCAGTCATAATCATTAGCATAAATTATATTAAATGACAGCCCCACCCCCAATTAAAAAAAAAAAACAATATTAGGTTTCTTCCAATGCTTTGCACAGAAACTGACTTTAGGAATTCAGCCATCAAAAGCAGAAAAAATAGTTCTTTGTGAAGATTGGGATTTGTGGGCCAACCACAATGTAATTGGAATGATAAAGACATGGGTTTCTGGAGAGAGGTGTCTTGCCTATAATATAATGACCAGCTATCCTACATTCCAAGGAGTCTAAATCATGGAACTGAATGTTTCTGCCCTTTGGAAGCGTTGTGCAATGTGTACCAGGACCTCCTCAAAACTCCCCCATCCAGACTTTATCCAACACTAGAATCTCCTCAAAGTATGTTGGAAACATGTCCTAAGTCCAAATAGCCCTGCCTTCTTGCTCCAAACCTAACCTCAACTGTGACCTTGATTGCTTGGATCCTAACAGTAGCTATTCATGACTTAGGGAAGTCAACTGGATACAAAATAAAGGCAAATTGAAGATGAGAATGGTTAAGTGTGCTAAATGTAGAGTCCACTCTTCTCCCATGGGCCTGGCTGAAAAATATCTCCAAGTCTGGATTTTTCTGAACTTTTCACCAAATCTCTATCTGAAAATCAATAGCCAACTTATGCTTATTGGTCCTAAGACATAATAAATGTGAAGTCCTTGAAGGGGAAATCATATCAGAACCCAAAGGAAAAGTTCCCATCCAGGTTGTTCAGCATAAAATCCAGGCTAAATAATCTATCTACCTCTTCAGCATAATGCTGTTGGAAAAGGAGACAACAAATGACAAACAAAAGGAGAACTGTGATGGATCCCTAACACTGTCTCCTATTAAAGTTCAGGTTAAAAGGCAACTCTTTTTTCTTTTTTATGGGGATTTCTATTTTAGAGCTGGGAGGAGTAAGTATTTAAAAATTGAATGAAATACTTCTTCCAAAACATCAATATAGGGCTGGGTTTGTGACTCAGTGGTAGAATGTTTGCCTAGCATGTGTGAGGCCCTGGGTTTGATCCTCAGCACCAAATATAAATAAATAAATAAAAGTATTGTGTCCACATACAACTAAAAAATATTTTTTTTAAAAAAAAAGCATCAATACAACTGGACAATGATTAGAAAAGATAGACGCAGAAATATAAGGAAACTCCTCCCAATACAATAGTTTCCTTTGACTTGACTGCATTGGCACGCACACAAAAGCACCAACAGCGCCACAATTTTCTGGCAATAGTCCCAAATATCATATTCTTTCATCACCAGACTCCAGAGGCAGGATGATCAAGTACCACACAGTTTAATTGAGCAGTCTTTGGATAATTTATTCTAATGCCTGTTTAGACTGTCATCTAAACATCACTGTGGTATATCATCTAATTTCTCATTTTTGTTTCCTTGGGGTCTGCAGGGGTTCTAAAATGTGGCTTGGGGAGTTTTAGTCTTCGCACCCCCGTAAGAACCAGACCATCCTACCCCATTGTTTGATATGATAATTGATATAGTCACAGTCTTTAAGGGCCTATGTATAATCCTCTTTTTCAATTTAACTATTTATTTTACAGTGCAGGGCCTCAAGCATATTAGTCAAGCCCTCTACCACCAAACCAATTATACATACTTCTTTAATAGAAATTTAAATTTCTGTATTTAATAGTATTCCCTTAAGGCAATACTAGAGATTAGGCAACTATCAGAAAATACACACACATGTATAATGGTTTCTAATATTGTTTTAGATTATGTATAAGTAGTTCAAAAGGAATTTAATCAAATAAGGAACACATTGACCTGATGCAGTTAAATGAACATAAATGAGAAAACATGTTAGTAGCTGGGCATGGTGGCACATGCCTTTTATGACAGCGGCTTGAGAGGCGGAGGCAGGAGGATCCTGAGTTCAAAATCAGCCTCAGCAACTTATCAAGGACTTAAGAAACTTAGTGACACCCTGTCTGTAAATAAAATATTTTTAAAAGGGGTGGGGATGTGACTCTGGGTTCAATCCCTGGTACCAAAAAAAAAAAAAAAGAAAGAAAGAAAAAGAAAAATTTAAAGTTAGTGACAAAGAAATCTAAGAGAAAACATCCAATCTAGCAGATTCATTAAGAGAAGTTGAATTAAAAGAGCCATATAGAAGTATTTTCTACTAATACTTAATGCTGGATTTGCAATAAAACTGACAGTCTTTGCATTGCTGATGTTATTATAAACTAGTAAATGAGAACCAGGAATAAGAATCACTGATTAAGCCTGAATTTGGGAAAAACCAAGAAAGGACTTTGATTTGTTTGAATTCATGAAAGCCTTAAAAGTAGGTGATTTAAAAGTCTATATTCACATTTCCTTATATATTTGTGTTTTGTGTTTGTTATAAATTGTGTCCCCCTTCCCAAAATCATTTTCTGAACTCCTAACCCCAATACTTTAGAATATGATTATATTAGATAGGGTCTTAGAAGAGGTACTTAAGATGAAATGAGATTGTAGGAGTGGGCCCTAACCCAACCTAACTGGTGTTCTTATAAGGAGATTAGGATACAGACACACACAGAGGGAGATCTGTGTGAAGAAACTAGGGACAGATGGTCACCGACAAGCCAGTAAGAGAGATTGCAGTAGAAACCACCCTACCAACACCTTGATCCCAAACTTTCAGCCTCCAGAGCTATGATCAAATAAATTTGTGTCTAAGCCACACAATTTGCAGTTCTTTGTTATGGAAGCCCTTACAAACAAATACTGCACATAGTTCAAAAGAAAATGAATTATTTAGAATAAGTTTAGTCTTTTAGCAATAATCATACATCAGAGAGTGGAAGGCAATTAGGCAATATGTATCAATAACCAGGAATATCACTGTTACAAGAAATTCTTAAGGAGATCCCTAAATGAGCCTGAAAGCCGAGGCTCTGTTAAGTAATGATTTTTCCTTCCCACTAGAAAGTAATGGAATAACAGATTTACATTATTGCTAAAAGCAAGACATAGCAAAACCAAAATGCCCTGTCCTAAAAGAGGCTGCAGATCAAGAATAATGTTTGCATGCTCCCTGCTTAGGGGTCCTTTGTTGAGAATGCTAGTTTGCTTGTTCATTTTGATTCATGTCTCAATGGTTAGATTGGGTATATTTTTCACTTCTCATTCCAACTAAAGCAAAAGCAATTTATAAATAGATTTCACCTTAGGACCCCAAATTTCAGCCTTTGAGTAAGTGATAAGAGACAGATACCACTCTGTGGATGAAAGAGCCACCAGATGTTTCCCTGTAAGGGCTCAGCAGTTAACTTTGAGCAAAACTCATCTATCCACACCCAAATCACCAAAGGCTCAGGACCAAGCCATCCAACAACTGAGGTTGCAGCTATAGGCAAAAGGCTATAAGCAATGCAGTGTTCTGAATATCATTTGAACATTGTATTTAAGTGTAAATACAGGGCAGGTGAGAAGGTTGACCCATTTCCTGCCATCAAAAGAACCAGTTCCAACTGGAAACACATAAAAGGAGATATTATTAATTTTTAACACCAATAGTCATACATGCATATAAAGATTTATAGGCATATGTTTATCACAACATTATTTATAAGAATAAAAGAATGGGCTGGGTGTGGTGGTACATACCTGTAATTACAGCTGTTCAAGAGGCTGAGGCAGGAGGATAACAGGTTCAAAGCCAGCCTTAGCAACTTATCAATGCCCTAAGCAATTTAGACTCTGTCTCAAAATCAAAAATCAAAAAGATGTGGGGATGTAGCTCAGCGGTTAAGCATCCTTGGGTTCAAACCCTGGTACCAAAAAAAGAACAAAAGAATGGAAATATCTCACTTTAAGTCACTACCAACAAGTGAAAAGTAACACGGATAGTGTTAGCCTTGTTCTGACCAGATACAAATACATTTTGAAAGGATATAATTTTATTCTGCCAGAACTACACCCACAACCTGGCCTTGTATTCTATATTCTGTTGCTCCAACTTCACTTAAAAAGGATGCAGTGGGGTTGAACTGCAAGCCCGGATGAGGCAGGAGGATCTCAAGTTGGAGGCCATTCTCAGCAAATTGGCCAGTCCCTAAGCATCTTAGTGAGACTCTATCTCAGTACTTCTTTTCTTGGTATGGATATACCACATTTTGTTTATCCATTTGTCCATCAATGGACATTTTGGGTTATTTTAACTTTTTGGTCATTATGAACAATGCTGCAATGACCATTTGTGTACAAGTTTTTCCATGGACCTGTGTTTCTCAGCTCTTTCTTATACCTATGTAGCAGTGGAGTTGAGAGATCTTACGGTGACTCTATGTTTAACCCTTTGATGAAGTGCCAGACTCTTCCAAAGTGGCTGTCACTTACATTTCCATCAGAAGAGCATGAGTATTCTACTTTTTCACATACACACCAAGAATTGTTATTATCTTTTTTTAAATTATAGCCATCTTGGGGCTGAGGCTGTGGCTCAGCGGTAGTGCACTTGCCTGGCATGTGTGAGGCACTGGGTTCAATTCTCAACATCCTGTATAAGTAAATAAAATAAAGATCTATCAACCACTAAAAAAAAAAAAAAATATTTGAAAAAAGTAAATTTATTGGGCTGGGTTGTGGCTCAGTGGCAGAGCACTTGCCTAGCATGTGTGAGGCACTGGGTTCGATTCTCAGCACCACATAAAAATAAATAAAATAAATCTCCATCAACAACTAAAAAAATTTTTACAAAAAAGTAAATTTATTAAAAATAATTATAGCCACCTTTGTGGGTATCAATATGTCCTCTGGAATTTCCTATATAATATGCACTGAATTGGACATTAACAGACATTCTACTTTTTTTGTAAGCTGAAAATGAAAATGTTCTTTTCAGGAGAAGATATCACAATATGAACTCTCTTGTGATCACATATCAACCACTTTTGATTCAACCAAATTGCATCAAATTCAACCCATCAGAGCCCAAGAAAGTGGCTGTCACTTACATTTCTAAGGAGAACAGGCAGGATGCTAGGTTACTTACACATCAGTTATCAGTTGCTAAACTCTGTTAATAGTGGATGAAGCACTTAAGTAATATAGATGAACTGAAAGATTATTGCTGGACACATAAGAAATTATTTTTGGATTGTTGCAAAAAATTGAATCACCCAATGTTTGGAAGTAATAACAAAATAAAATTGTACACAACACAACATGTGAATGACCAGGAGGGAATATATCAAAAGAACAAAAAAAACAATTGAATTAGCCTTTGCAAAAAGAAAAAGTAGAGACACTTAGGGAAAATGTTTTTTCTTACATTATACAGATGCTGAGAGTCTTATTAACTCTAAATATATCTTTTAAAACTACACCACATTATGTCCTAGAAACACTTTATATTTTGGTTTGTTTGTGATACATAAATGGAAGAAAACTTTTTAATTATTTTAATATCTAAAGAGCATAAAGCCAATAAGTTAACAATGCAATAAAATATTAATAAAAATAAAGGGCCTATAAACTTACACTAATAGATTTCATGCATAATTATAGTAATACACATTGAAATGATACTAATAAATAATATTTTACTTCTAAAATTGACATATAAAAGTGTTCAATGATGTATTGTTTTCTGTTGACCTTTCCAACTTATGAGGTATCCCAGTAGTTCAAATAGAGGTCATCTTTACTTAACTCATTCATTTGAAGTTTTTCTCTCCCTCACTCTCTTTCACTTTTTAGCATAAAAATATCAGACTTCCAACTATAGCTCACAAAACAGAGGTACATTCTAATATCAATCTAGAGTTGCAAGGTTCTTATATGATACTATGTCAAATTTTGTTTTAAATAAAAAGGTAAAATTTTCTAAACTAGAATTGTGCCACCTCCTATCTCCTTTATTCACCTTTTCCTTTACATAAACTATCATTTTATATATCAAAATAATTGAAGGTTTTTCTGCCATTAATGTATCACAAACAAAAATATGAAGTGTTCATTGGATATCATGTGGGATGATTTTCATAGATGTATTGATAATAAAATTAATAAGTCTCTCCATATATGTTACTTTTCCTAAGTTTCTCTACTTTTTTTTTGCAAATCTTAATTCATATTATTTTGTTCTTTTTGACATCTTGTGACATATAGCATGCATTAATAAAAATCCAATCTCCCACCAGGCACAGAGGTGCATACCTATAATCCCAGTGCCTCAGGAGGCTAAGGCAGGAAGATGGCAAGATCAAGGTCGGCTTCAGTAACTTAGCAAGGCCCTGAGCAACTTAGCAATACCCTGTCTCTAAATAAAAAATAAAAATGGATGGGGATATAGTTGCATGCTAAAATATACCTGGGTTCAACCCCCAGTACCAAAAAAGAAAAGCAAAAGACAAAGATATCTGTGTGCAGTGCCATATGCCTATAATCCTAGCTACTCAGGAGACTGAGATTGGAAGAACACAAATCAGCAAATTTGAGGTCAGCCTGAGGAACATAGCAAGACCCTATATCAAAAAAAAAAAGAAAAGAAAAAGAAAGAAAGAAAAAAAAAGGAAAAGAAAAAAATATGTAAAGAAAAGAACCAGGAAATGTAACTCAGTGGTAAAGTGCACCTGGGTCCAATCCCCAGTTCCATAAAAATGAGGAGATGTATATTTAATATACACAAAATCTTTTCAAGTATATTTGAAAGGATACTCAAAATTCTAAAAAAAAAAAAAAAAAAAAAAAAAAAAGGATGTCTAAAAGTAATCAGGTGATGGCAAACAGGATTAAGAGAGAGACTTTGCATTATATACTCTTTGGATGCTTATGAATTGCCAACATAATGAATGTAAAATTTAATGAAAATGAATGAAGTACTATGTAACTAAATCAGGAATAATAATTGTCCATTATTGGTTATGTCAGCAGCATCATTACAAAACAGTAAAAAATATTTCTCATCATATATTCATAATGTTTTTAAGTTGCATTAAAAATGTGATTCAGCCGGGCATTGTGGTGCATACCTATAATGTCAATGACTGTGGAGGCAGGAAGATTGCAAGTTTGAGACCAGCCTCGGCAATTTAATGAGGCCCTACGTAACTTAGGGAGACCTTGTCTCAAAATAAAAAAAATAAAAGGGCTGGGAATGTGGCTTAATGGTTAAGAACCCCTGGGTCCAATCCCTGGTACCAAATGAACAAACAAAAATAAAAGAAATTAAAATAAAAATATGATTCAGAAACAAAAAATTTTTAAAGATCTGTTTAACAAAAAGATATAGATATCTTTTCCTTACAGTCTATTTTATTTATATAACACCTTTCCTTTTTTGTTCCCCCTTTAAGTCACCAGAGAATTATTGTACTGAGTTTGTTTGTTTGTTTGTTTTTAGTTTGGGTACTGGGGATTGAACCTAGGCATGATTTACCACTGAACTACATCCCCAGCCCTTTTTATTTTGAGACAAGATCTTCCAAAATTGCTTAGGGACTTGCTAATTTGCTGAAGCTGGCTTTGAACTTGTGGTCCTCCTGCCTCAGCCTCCCGAATTGCTAGGATTATGGCAAACACCCAATTAGCAGTGACTGATGAGTCTGACATCTTACCATCTCTCCAGGGGAAGAAGAAGCTTGCTTTTCCTATTAACCCAGGTGACCTTCAGGAGCCACTCCATGCTCCTGGAAGTATCTGTCAGAAGGAGTTCATTATTTAAAAAAATTAAAAAAAAAAAAAAAAAAAAAAAAAATGCAGGCAGAATCTCAAGGTGGCCCACATCCAGCCATCCCCCCACAGGCAGCAGGGACAGATGGGGCCTCCCACAGCTCAATGCTGAAGGGATTTTCAGGAGTCCCAGCCGGCCTTCAAGGTAAGGAGGATCTCACAGATGTACCAAGGGCAAAGTCTGACTCTCCAAAGTCAGCAGAGCCATCAGCTCAGCAAAGGGCACCTTCAAGTGAAGGAGGCACCCAAGTGAATGCAGGACAAGCAAAAGTCAGTTAACAAGGGGTCAGGATGGGGTTCTTACGGCAGCCAAAAGAGGAGAATTCTGGGTGGTGAAGGGTGTATGAACATATGTGGCCTCTTGCTGGATCCCTCCAAGCTCAGAACCTGGACAGAACTCCCTAAATGTTAATGGATCCTTAGTCATTTAATGAGATAAAGAATCACCTCTAAGTCTGTGCTAGAGTATGCATGAGTAAGCATCAGTGAGGCCCTGGGTTCCATCTTCAGCCCTGCAAATACTGATAATATTATTAAATAAGAATTAAAAAGATTCATCTGTAGAGTTCAGAAGCTTTCCAAATCTGCCTCTGACCTGCTGAACCTCTTTTCTGGCAGGAGCTGAAGCTCAAAAAGGTGATCAATATATACAGAGGTCTTGAAGGGTAAGATCCCAGACTTTTTTTTTCTTTTTTTATTAGTTGCTCATGACAATACAATGATCTTGACATATCATACATTTGAATCAAATGGGAAGATCCCAGACTTTTGTTGAGAAGGTTCTGTGGCTAAGTCCTTAACCCCTTCTTGATGGGGAGGCCAGATTCTGGATACCTCATTACAAGGATAGTGGTTAAGCTCAGAGGCACTGGTAAAACTTTTAAAAAATAAAATAAAGCCAAATAAAGATTGGCTCCTCATTGAAAACCAAGTTAATAATAGCTGGGTATCTCTATGAGGTAACGTTCACATTTACTTTGGGTCTTAATTTGTTACAGTATTACAGAATGTGTCACAATGTACATAACTCACTTCACTTAGCTGAGACTTTATCACATTACTGATAGTTACAAATCTGGTTCCCCCTACCCAGGATATACGGATATCATGTTGAAACACTGTGGCATAAATAGTGTGGTTAAAAAGAATCTGTAGGCTGTGTTATAATAGCTTTTTATTACCATTCTCTCCAGGAATCTCCTACCCTAAAACAGATGGCATGTAAACATTGTATCAATAACAGCTAGATTTTTTTCCTACATGCCAGACATTATTTGTTCTAGGTATTTTACGTATGTTTTCTCATTTGATTTTTGTAAAAATCCTAAGAGGTAGGTGATATATTTTACTGATGAAAGAACTGAGACACTTAAAGATGACTGAGCGTTATTATAATGTACGTTATTATTACGTTATTATAATGTATCATTCTACTAAAGGGATTTCTATGCTACGAGTATCTAGGTGAAAGAAAGAAAAGAATTGGTTCTGTAGTAGCTGTTACCAAAGGCATCCTGATTGTCATTCAACTGGGTGAGTCCCTGTGTTGTGCTACCATCACTCCTGATGTTCACCAGATGTCAAAGGTACTGATTTATAAGTTTTGGCAACTGCTATAATTTGAATCTGGAATGTCCTCCAAAAGCCCATGTGTTAGAGATTTGGTCCCCATTGTGGCACTATAGGGAGGTAATGGAACCTTTAAGGTGTGGAGCCCACTGGAAAGTCTTTAGGGGTATGTGTGTGAGCGCGTGCGCGCGCGCGGGCACAGTGTGACTTCCAGGGTGGCACCACAGTCTCTTCCTCTTTTTTACTTCCCAGCCGTGAGGTAAATGGTTTTACTCATCCACACAATCCCTGCCATGATGTGCTGCTCCACCACAGGTCCAAAAGCAAGGGACCCAACTGATCATGGACTGAAACTTCTAAAACTGTGAGCCCAAATAAACCATTTTTTTTTTAAATTGATTGTATTGGGTGTTTGTTACAGTAACAGAAATCATCTCACCAACACGGCAACAAGCCACATCAATTTCTCTCTCTCTCTCTCTCTTTCTCTCTTTCGCTCTCATTTTTTAAAATTTATTTATTTATTCTAATTTGTTATATATGACAGTAGAATGCATTTCCATTTCCTTCACATAGAGAGCACAATCTTTCATGTCTCTGGTTGTACACAAACTAGAGTCGTACTATTTGTGTCTTCATACATGCACTAGGAGGGAATGATGTCCATCTCATTCCACTGTCTTTCCTAGGCCCCTACTCCCTTACTTCCCCACCCTTCTCTTTGCCCTATGTAAAGTTCCTTCATTCCTCCCATGCTCCTCCCACCATCCCAATATGAGTCAGCCTCCTCATATCAGAGAAAACATTCGGCATTTGATTTTTTGGGGATTGGCTAACTTCACTTAGCATTATCTTCTCCAATGCCATCTATTTACATGCAAATGCTATGATTTTGTTCTCTTTTAATGCTAAGTAATATTTCAGTGTGTGTGTGTGTGTGTGTGTGTGTGTGTGTGTGTGTAGGTAAAGAAACTGTGGGAGTGAAGCAGGTAGCATGACTATACCAGACCTTAAACTTATACTATAGAGCTATAGTAACAAAAAAGGCAAGGTATTGGGACCAAAATAGACTGGTAGACCAATGGTACAGAATAAAGGACACAGAGACAATCTCACATACATATATTTATCTCATATTAGACAAAGGCACCAAAAACATAGTGTGGAGAAAGGATAGCCTCTTTGACAAATGGTGCTGGGAAAATTGGAAATCAATTTGTCTCTTGAAGTTTATGTTAATGAATGACCATGGATTGGGAGGTTGCTTTCAGATCAGTGTCTAAAGCATCACTTTGGAAGTCTGTTTAAGAAATCACATTTCGAGGCTGGGGATGTGGCTCAAGCGGTAGCACGCTCGCCTGGCATGCGTGCGGCCCAGGTTCGATCCTCAGCACCACATACAAACAAAGATGTTGTGTCCGCCAAATACTAAAAAATAAATATTAAAAAATTCTCTCTCTCTACCTCTATCTCTCTCACTCTCTCTTTAAAAAAAAAAAAAAGAAGAAGTCACATTTCCAGGACCCAGTTTTTTTTGTTTGTTTTGTTTTTGTTTTTGTAGTTACTTGGAATGGAACCCAGGACCTCAAACATACTTCGCAAGTATATTACCACTGAGTGATATTCCCAGCCCTTTTTTATTTTGAGGCAAGGTTTTTCTAATTTGCCCACAGTGGCCTTGAACTTGCGATCCTCCTGCAACAGCCTGCTGAGTAGCTGGGTTTCCAGAGTGTACCACCATGTCTATCCAGGCCCCACTTCTCAGAGAATCTGATTTAGGGGAGAAGGCATAATAATGTGGGTTTAACCACTCTCTGTGTGAGTTTGACATACAGCCAGATATGCAAACAGGGGTTTTTACATTTTTTTGGTTAAGTACTTATTATGGGTAAAAGTATTTTGAAGTTAAATAATTATTCTTTGTATATATTTATTAATAAAAAATACAGATATTATTTTACCTCTATAAAACATATGCAGAAAGAATGAGGTAAGAATGAACAAATAATATTTTAAAATATGTGTGTTATTAATTAATTAATCTATTTATTTATTTATTTTTATCTTTTAGTTATAGATGGACACAATACCTTTATTTTATTTATTTATTTTTATATGGTGTTAAGGATCAAACCTAGGGCCTTGCACGTGCTAGGCGAGTGCTCTACCGCTTGAGGTTGAGCCACAACCTCAGCTCCATGTGTGTTATTTATTAAATAAAGTTATCACTAAAAATAAAATGGACATTGAATTTAAATATGCTTCATTATCTAAGCAAATCTTGGTTTAACACTCTGGGATACAGAGATGTTTTTAAGGCCACGTTCTAAGTTTATTTTATTTTTGATACCCAATTTTAATGATTGTGAAGAGTAAAAAATAAACTTCACAAACTTCCAAATAGATAAAACAGATCATTGATAGCACATATAAAATAATATTTATTTCTTCAATAGCTTCTGCTAATTTAGCAAACAATTTTGATGAAATGTCACTACTAATTTCTAATGAGGCAGTAGCTCTTGCAAACTAATTGGAAGATACACTGCATTTTAATAATTGCAACCAATGGGCTTAAAATGAAAATCACTAAAACTTTTTATATGGAACATTTTATGTACTGATTCTCATGACACCCATCTGTAATCACAGCAGCTCCGGAGGTTGAGGCAGGAGAATCACAAGTTCAAAGCTAGCCTCTGAAACTTAGATCCTGGATCAAAATAAAAAATAAAAAGGGGAGGGAGGGGATGGGAGGGAGCAAGGGGGTAAAAAAAAATGGTGGAATGAGATGGACATCATTACCCTAAGTACTTGTATGAAGACATGAATGGTGTGAATATACTTTGTATACAACCAGAGATATGAAAAATGGTGCTCTATATGTGTAATATGAATTACAAATGCATTCTGCTGTCATATATAACAAATTAGAATAAAAAATTTTTAAAAAGAGCTGGAAATATAGCTCAGTGGAAGAGTGCTCCTGGGTTCAAGCCCCAATACTGCATAAAAAAAAAGAGTTGGATAAACATTTCTTATTGGCTTTAATAGAATTTCATGAAGTACTTGATATAATATTGTATGATCTTAAACTCTGATAAATTTTCTTCATATTCTGTAGCTATATACACACATAAATACACACTGAATACACATATTATCTATAAAAATTACATATGTTGTATATATAAAAACATTTGAATATGTATAATCTGTGTATATATACATATATCACACATGTGCATGCACAGGTATTTAAATATAGTATATAAATACAATATAATACATAATATATTTACATAAAGTATGTTTATTTATATATGGTAGCATAAATATATAAATATATCGATACATATGTATCTATCTATCTATCTATCTATATAAAAGGAGAGAGAGGAAGAGATAGGTAACATTCCTTTTTAATGGTGGTAGATAGAAATGCACAATTTCTAGTAGACTTTTTAATATTTGAAATTATTTTGCTTGTTTTTTGTCAGATCAACTGGTTTGATGCTGTCATTACTTCCCATTGTATCTGAAAAAGAGCTCAGGCTAGAAGTATATTTTTGCCATTTTCTTCTTTTTTAGTGCCTGCATTATAACTGTTATCTTCAAACTGAGATTTCCCTTGCAGAGAACTTTTTGAATAGTGTGTCCTTTTATTAAGGCTAGTTTAGTTAAAACTAGGTAACATTATGCACAAACCCACTGAATCTACTACGTGTCAACTTCAACCTGTGGCTATATTGAGAGCAAATGAAACTGAGCAGAACTCACCCTCAACTGCTTCATGGCATGGGCCTCCTCCTCTTTCCTTGCAACACCTCCTATACTTTCACCCAAGTCTATTCAATGTTTGACCAAATGAGGGGGCTGGTCAGTGTATTATATCCAATCTTGGTGAAGCTGAAATTCTTTCTCATCTAAAGGAGTCTTCCTAAGCATGCAATGACTTCTCAACTTACAAAAATAAATGTATAGGTGTTTGGGGGTGTAGCTCAGTGTTATGGTTTGCTATTTCCCCTGAAGCCTTCTGTGTTGAAGGTTTTGTTCCCAATGCAGCAATGTTTAGAGGTGGGCATTTGGGGAAGTGGTTGGATCATGTGGGTTCTGATCTCATTAATAGATTAATCCATTGAGGGATTCATATTTGATGGCATTATTGGTAAGTAACGAAACTATAGGCAGTGGGGCCTAGTTAGAGAAAGTAAGTCAGTAGGAGTATGTCCCAGAGCATATATCTTGTCCCTGGCCTCTTCCTCTCTCTCTCTCTCTCACTTTGCTTCTAGGCTTCATGAAGTACCTCACCCTGTCCTTCTTGCTCACCATAGGTCTAGCAACAACAGGGCCAGCTGACCAAGGACCGAAACCTCTGAAACTGTGAACCTAAATAAATCCTTCTTTCTCTAAGTTGATTCTCTCAGATATTTTGTTCCAGTGATAGAAAGCTAGCAAATATACCTTCCATGCATGTGGTTGTGGGTATGATCCCCATCACAAACAAAAAAAGTCATAGAAATATGTACAATTATTATGTGTCAACCTAAAAATAAACATGGATACACTCAAGGAAAATGGCTGTCCCTACAAATGTTTGCATTAAAGGGTGTTGGTAATTGAAATCTCGAAGTTGCAGGTTGAGAATCTTAGCCTAAAGACTTAATGTACTTACGAAGGAATTTGGTTTGGATATGGAAGCATCAGGATTCATCCACAAAATATTTTTAAAAAGTGTAAACTTCAGGAAGTGAGCCAGGTTTGTGGTCCTCTGTGTCATTTGGAGATACTTTTAGTAAGTCATTTCCCAGCACCACCTGAAACTTCTTGGACATCTTTTTTTGCTGGGGGTTAGGGGGAGACTGGGAATAAAATTGAGGCCAGGGGACACTTAATCATTAAGCCACATCCCCAGCCTTTTTTTTTTTTTTTGTATTTTATTTAGAGACAGGGTCTCACTGAGTTGCTTAGGTCCTCTCTAAGTTGCTGAGTCTATCTCTGAACTTGCAATCCTCCTGCCTCCCAAGCTGCTGGGATTACAAGCTTGTGCCACCATGCCTGACTACTTCTTAGACATCTTAACGATCTCCTCATAATGAACTTATAACCAGAACACAAGAATAATAGCTGGGCACAGTATATCTGAAATCATAGTGATTCAGGAAGCTGAGGCTGGAGGACCACAAGTTCCAGGCAGGCTTCAATAACTTAGCCAAGCCCTCAGCAACTTAGTGAGATCCTATTTCTAGATAAAATTTTAAAGGCAGCAGGGATGATGGGTGGGTGGGGTGTGGTGGTGTAGATGTACTTCAATGGTAAAGCAAACCTGAGTTCAATCCCTAGTACTGAAGCCAGAATTAGACAAGCAGTCAGTGTAGATAGGTAAATCAAGTCAGGTCAGATCAAGGAGGCCAGTTTTGACTGAGTCTGGGAAATTGGAGACTGTGCCCTGAGGAATCTTATCAAGAACCTGCCCCTGCTCCAACCTGTTGCCAAGGTAAACTGTCCCAGGAATTTCTCCTCCCCACAGGGAGGTATAATGTTGTTACAGTGTCCTTGGCTACTGCAACCTGCCCTTTCCCCTTCAGCCCACCTGTTTCCCACCTTTTGGCCATCCCACTGAGCATTCCTGGGAATAGTCACGTACACAGGAAGAAGAAAGATAAGGGGGGAAAGGCAGGAGAACAAAGGAAGCCTAGGACATATAAAAGGGCAGAACTCCTCCCCTCTTGGGATACCAGGATACCAGCTATGGCCCCCTTCTCCTTCCCTGGAGAAGTCTACCCTTTTTAAAATAAACCTTGCTTTATATGCTTGCCTGGCATGCTTCTCCAATGTTCAAACTTCAACATGTGGGGAAGCAGGACTGATGGTATCAGTACCCCCTCTCCAAAAAAAATGGAAGAAAACAAAAACAAAAGCACACAGTTAGCATTTGTTTAATTCTCTGTTTTCCAAATGGCCCATAGAAGACAATTCACTTCTGCCAATTCACTATGTGCTCCAAAGAAGTCAACAGGATACAAACTACATCTTAATGGCAGAGGCAGAGCACTTGGGACAGGTTTCTGTTCTGGGTCTCCTTTCCCTGATCAGTCCCTTTGTCAGCCCTTTCCATAAAGCCTGCACTGATTGCCTCTAATGATACCCATGTACCTTTAATCTTGAGTCAATCTAAACCTCTTTCTCAGTTCAAATGTGTCTTTTCACATTTCTGCTCCTAGGTTTCTGAGAATTGGTGAAATAACTGACCTGGCTCATAATAATTTCATACAATTTAACTTCATCTTTGTATGAATTAAAAATCTCATAGTAGATTGTGTAAAATCTCTTACACAATCATTTTAAACAGTTTGTTCTGTCTGTTCTGCTTTATTTGGGGCCAAATGCAGTAGAGAGGGGAGATCCTGGGTGTTATGATTTAGATAAGACGTATTCCTCCAAAACTCGAGACAACACAAGAATGTTTAGAGATGAAATGATTGGGTATAGTGCCTTAACTTCATGAGTGCATTAATCCATTGATAGGGATTAACTGGCTGGTAACTGTAGACAGGTAGGGTGTGGCTGGACATGGTGGGGGGGCTGTCTTTGAGTTTTATATTTTGTCCCCTATAAGCAGAGCTCTCAGGGCTTCCTGATTTCTGTGTCCCGAGCTGCCTTCCTCTGCCGTTCCTCTGCCATGATGTTCTGCCTCACCTCAGAACAACAGAGGCCCAGAGCAGTGGAATTAACTGGCCATGGATTGAACCTCTGAAACCAGGAGCCCAGAGACACTTTTCCTCCATGTTGTTCTTGTCAGGTCTTTTGATCTCAATGACAAAAATATTTACTGAAACACTAGTATTTGAAGTCAGAAAAAGCAGAGTTTAAATTATGGTCAGCAGCTGGGTGAGGCTTTTTATTAGGCAGGATCTCTGAATCTCAGTTATACATTTTGTTTTCAAATTTAAAAAGTAAATATCTTTTAGTTACACACACACACACACACAATTTCTTGGTCCTGAAGTTTTTTTCCTTTTTTACCCTTTTTCCTCATAATTTTGTTTTGTGGTTTCTAGTTCATGTCTTTGAACAACTCAGAACTTTTATTTTTAAAATCTCCTTTAGATTGCTCAATTTATTTATTTACTTATTGGTGCTGGGAACTGAAACCAGGGATTCATGCATACAGATTGCTCTATTATTTCTAATTCTTGGGGCACAGGTTCTTCTTTCAATTTTTTGTAACTGCCATTTATGATGGATTTTAAAAATTTATTATTTTTAATTAATGAATTATAATTGTATATATTTATGGGGTACAATGGGATATCTTGCTATTATGTATAAAGTGTGAAGGATTAAAGCAAGCTAATAACATATCTATCATCTCATACATTTTTTTGAGATGAGAATGATGAAAATCTATTCTTAGCAATTTTGAGATACACATTATTAATTATAGTCACCATGCTATGCAATAAATCTATAAAACTTATTCCTCCTAACTGAAACTTTGTACCCTCTGATCAACGTTTCCCCATTCCCCCTTATCTCTAGATGATGGATTATTTTTTGCATGGCTTGTAATTTTTTACTTTAAGCTCCACTTCCATGAAGCTTGTTTCCTTATTTTTTGGTCCTAGGAATTGAAACCAATTACTGAGCCCCAAACTCAGCCATGCTTTTATTTGTTTGTTTTTGAGACTGGGTCTTGCTAAATTTCTTAGGACCTCACTAAGTTTCTGAGACTGACTTTGAACCTGTGATCCTGCTGCCTCAGCCTTCTGAGCTGCTGGGATTACAGGCCTGCACCACCATGCCTGGCTTCCTATGGGTTTTCTATATGATCTAGGTTGTATGAGTGCCTGAGAACTTTGTTATGAAACAATTGACATCTCTTCTATTCAAGGACAATTAACTATCCAGTAGTTGTCCCTCCTTTCCTCTGCAATACAATTTCTTACTGAATCATTTTCCTGCTATCAATTCCCCTCCCACATTGCAGTTCTGTCTCTTCTCTTCTCAGATAAATAAACCCTACTTTTCCTACTCTTCTCTTTTGTTATTGTCCATGGGTTTTATTCTTCAAATTTACAAGACAAGAACCCAGAAAAAAGAATAGCTGAAACAAAGAATCCAATTTCATGTCAAAAGTCCAGTTTCACTACTTATCCTCCTTACTTTGATGTATTTTCCCCACAATGCATCATTACCCAAAATGTTTATTATTACTTGTGCATCTATTAATTGTTTAGCTTGCTTTACAAAATATAAAGTCCTGTGAGGGCCAGAACTTTGTCTGTGTAATTTTATACACAGTTGATGTAACAGTGCTGAGCACAGAAGAGGCATCTGATATTTATTGAATGAGTAAACAAATAAAAGCAGATGATACCTTTTCAGTATTCCTTATGCCTGTTTCCCTAATTAATAAATATCTTTGTTCAGAATGAAGGTAAATTTTAAGCCTCTTCCCAAATTGCTGGTATATAAATAAATTATTAAATGTCAAGTGTCATATCCATATTAGCAGGAACTGTCTGCTAGTATTAGAAGTCTCAGCCTAAGGTTCACGGGTTCCAAGAATGGCCTTCAGAGATCTGTTAGATCCTTGAATTTGAGAATAAAATGTTTATATGCAGCTTCCTTCCTTCCTTCCTTGTTAATGGTTTTTTTTTTTTTTTTTTTGGTACCAGGATTGAATCAGTGGCACTTAATCACTGAGCCACAAATCCAGCCCTTTTTAATATTTTATTTAGAAACAGGGTCTTGCTGAGTTGCTCAGGGATTTGCTAAATTGCTGAAGCTGACCATGAACTCAGGATCCTCCTGCCTCACCCTCCCAAGCTGCTGGGATTACAGGCATACACCACCATGCTTGGGAAAAGTCTTAAAGCTTCCATTAGGTTCACAAAAGGGTACATGGTCCATGTAAAGCTTTTGAAGTACTGCTAGTGTCTTTGGATACCGATCAGCTAAAACCTACTACTGTTGAAGATAAAACATCATCTTTGCCTCTAAACCATCTTATCTCTTTGCTTACCTAGAAGGAAAGCACCTTGGTGTTGAAGTAACACCCAAGGCTAGTATCCATATAAATGTCCTGTAACTTGTTAGTTAAGCTGTCTCAGGAGCTCACAAAGTAGCACTGACATACAAGTCAATATTGGAAAATTCCATTCAGGTTTCATACATTTGGCCTTGTTTGGCCCCAGGGACCTACAGAGTATGTCAAATCCTTTTCTACTGGTCGGTTTTAGAAGTATATGAAGAAATCATGCCACCTCCCTGGAGACAATATCTTCAATTCCTCTGAACATGGGACAGGCAGAGAACAGTTCATTATACTGATGTTTTTGAGTACTCTCCTGTTTGCCATTAGCTCAGATTTCGACATGACACTTCTGTTAATGCAACTTAGTATCACAAGACGATTATTGTGGGCCAGCTAGGGAAGGCCTGGAAATCAGCAAGGGTGGAAACTGGTGAGAAGTCTTAGGGTCACAAATGATGTGGAATCGAGACCAGGTAGAGGTAGTGAGAATGGAAAGAGGGCAAGGTGTCTGCCCAGACCTGAGGACTTGGCGATTGTTGTCAAGTGGAAGAAGGGGAGGGAGGAGTCAAGAATGACATTCCTAAATTCGTAAATGCAGTAAAATGAGAAGGGGCGGTTAGAGGAGAAAGAGGAGAGAGACACAAGTGACAAGGGACCTTGGCACCTCACTTCAGCGCAACACTGAATGAAAAGTGGAAGGAGAGATCCAAGAAACACATAGTTTATGACAGTTGGAGGAGAAGCAAAACAGATTAGGGCAACTTAAATGCTCCAGGAAGGCCAACTGAGGCAAGAATAGCAGAGAGGAGCCAGAGACACTGGGGTAAAAACCATGAATAATGGCAAATGTCATCTTTGGATGAGAGACTGAGCAAAGGGGTCTGCGCTAGGCAAGAGAATTATCTTTGGAGACTTCGCAGTATTTGGCCTACTGCCTTGAACAGAGTAGGCAAGCGACTTCTGTCTGGAGAGCAGTGGAAGAATGCACCAAGCTTGAATGAATGGAGGAAGGAAAGACTGGCAGCCTAGGCTCTGCTGCGGACCCACAGCAGCCTAGATCCTGGGCGGCGGCGCGAGGCCATGGGGCGTGGCTCAGTGGCCGCCAATCGGAGCCTCAACCTCAATTCCGGCTCCG
>NW_025999896.1:4697727-4723536 GCF_001458135.2 Marmota marmota marmota | reverse complement strand
GGGCGGGGGAGGGGCCGCCCGGGCTGTGCTTAGACTCCGGGTGCGGGGGACACGCCTGCAACCTGACCTGGCCCGGCTCCTGGGGGTGTTGCCGGGTCTGTGCGCCGGGACGGAAAACGTCCCTGCTGCCTTCCACGGACGACTGAAAAATGAGCCTCAGGAGGAGGGCTACCGACCTGATGTAGCCTAGGGTCTTTCTCATCAGGGTGCTATTGGTGGGGGTGAGAGGACTCAGGGTGGAGACCCTTCCAGTGGTTAGCACAGTCCAGTCCAGGCACTAAATGCCAGTAGCTGCCCCCATCCATTTATCACAACCCTAAAAGTGCCCCCCGCCAGCCTCCCAAATTAAAAAAACGTTGGCAGTGCTCCTCCCCTAATCGCAGGCTTTAGCACTTTCTAGGTTAGAATTTGGTTCACTTGTGAGCCTCCAAGTTTCCAGATCTGTGAACTTTAATAGGTAACCTTGCAGGGTGATTGTAAAGATCAGAAATAACGTGAACAGAGTGTAATAGCGGATAATAATAGCTGCTCAACAAATGGTTACTTATATGTGTAACCATGTAACTTATAATAAAGCTTATATATAGGTGCACATTTAAAAATTCTGATTTGTTAAAGCCTTAATAACAAGTATGCATTTGTGGTAGGTAATTTAGGTGTTATTGTTTGTTTGTTTGTTTGTTTTGGTAACTAATGGGAGCAGATCCTCCGGAAGTCGATGGGCTATAAACTCATAAGCCCTCTATTAAGTGAAATAATTTTGAAACTTAAAAAGACGTTTTTCTTACTACTATAATAGTGTGTATTAAGACCAGATTTAAATATTATTTAAGATGTATAGTTTTCCCCTTAATGGCATTTCTCCTAAATGTTATCAAAATTGCTGTCATAATTCAGGAAACAACTAAATTTGAATAAGTTTACACATCAGTATCTTGTTATTTGAAATCTTGGCACTTGTTATTTAAAACTCAGAAGCCAAATTCATGTAGATAGTGAAGGATTTTTGTACATAAGCATTTTAAAATTTTATTTTATGTAATACATATATTACGCTTTTCCTTTTTTCTTAAAGTGGTGCTGAGGCTTGAACCTAGGGTCTTGAGCATGCTAGGCAAGTACTGTAGCCCTGAGCTATGCTCCTAGTTCCTCATTCATTTTTTTTTTTTTTAAAGATATTTCTTTGAATGTAGGTTTCCCTGTAAGAAATACTTCAGCTGCTTTCCACAAAGTTTGAGATACTGTTTTTATTATCATTTGTTATGACAATGTATTTTAATTTTCTTTTCTATATATTTTTTGACTATGGGTTATTTTAATAATTCCCATAAATTGGGATTTTTCTAAATATTGTTATTCATTTCTAATTTAATTGCACTGTGGCTAGAGAATATGTACTTTTAAGTTTCCAGTCTTTTGAAATTTAATCATACATATGATCTGTTTTGATAGTGTTTATTATGCAAAAATCAGTGTGTATTCTGCAGTTGTTGGGTCTAGTGTCTTGTAAATGTTAATTACTTGGCTATAATGTTATTCACATTTTCTATATCTTATTGATTTTTGGTTTTGCATATTTATCAGTTACTGAGGAAGGGTATAAAAATCTCTAACTCACACTGAAGATTTGTCCTTTAGAATTGTTACTAGATACATACACATTTAGGGTTATGTGTTCTAGATGATTTGAATTATTTGTTCTAGTGGAATATCACCCCCTGTCCTCTAGAACTAGGGATTGAACTTGGGGCTTCATGAGTGCTAGGCAGGCACTGTACTGTTAAACTACACCCCCAGCCCTGAAATAGTCTTTTTATTTCTCTTCATATGACATTTACCTGTACTAGTATAGCCACAGTAATTATTTATTTTTCATGAATTATTTTTCATAAGGAAATGACTCTTTATTTTTCTCTTTGTCTTGGTCACATACTAGCCATATCAACTTTCCTATGTTTGCTCTTTGCATAGACTTTTTCTCATCCTTTTATTTTCAACCTATCCATATTTTTATATTTAAATTGTCTCTTGCAGATGGCATATAATTGGGTCTTGCTTTTTACAATTAGATAAACTCTGTCTTGTAATTTGAGTTTTTAGTCTGTTTATATTTAGTGCAGTTTTTGATATTGCTTCCCTGCTGCCATGAGTTGAGTATGCCTTTCTGCCATGATGCTTTACCTCACCTCAAGCTCAAAGTAGTGGAGCCAGTTGACCTTGCACTGAAACCTTTGATACCGTGAGCCCAATAAACCTTTCCTCCTAGTTGTTAAGGGAGTCTTTTCATTCTGGATTGTTGAAAACTCTGGTGTCTCTCATTATTAATTGGCTTCTGTCTTTTGCTTTTAACACTGTCACAACTGCTCCTTGTTAAACCTTGCAGTTTCATCATACTGATTGCAATCCAACCCTTATCCCAAGAGTTTATGGGGCCATCCTCCTCTTTTTTGATTTTTAAATGATATTCTGATAAGGAAGAATTATTTTTGAAGAATGTTGCTTATTACACCTCAAGAAAAATGCAGCTATTAAAAAAGCTAGAATTGTGTACTGATCTCTGATTCAACCAGAAATCCAGGTGACTTTTGTGTGTGTGTGTGTGTTTTGATTATTGCCATTAGTATTATGGAGGACTGATGATTTTTTGCTCCATCATAACATTTACAGACTGACTACTAATCCATTGTTAGGAATACCTGCATGAAAGTTAACCAGAAATATGAAATATGAAGTTACTGATCCTTTTAATATATACATATATATATAATAAATATATATACACTATGTGTATATTTTTTTGTTTTTGTTTTCTACTGAGGATTGAACCCAGGAGTGCTTTGTCACTGAGCTACATCCCCAAGCCTTTTTGTTTTTTATTTAGAGACAGGGTCTCACTATGTTGCTTAGGGCTTCACAAAGTTTCTGAGTCTGGCCTTGAACTTGCAATTCTTCTGCCTCATCCTCCCAAGTTGCTGGCATTACAGGTGTGTGCCACTGGACTCTGCTTAAATATATTAATATTAACCTTGTCACTTACTACTACTCAGTAGCTATCTTCTGAATTTCTATGTTAGTCATCTCTTCATCACTGTGTCTGAATACCTGAGATAAACAATTTAGATGGAGGAAAGGTTTATTTTGGCTCACAGTTTCAGAGTTTTCAACCTATGGTCACTTGGCCTTGTTGCTTTGGCATGTGGTGGCATGGTATATGTATCATAGTGGGAGCATGAAGCAGAGGGTGCCTGTTCATCTGTTATGGAAGCAGCTCATCCTTTCAGCCTATATTCCTAGGGCATGAATGTCTTTGTCCAGCTTCATTTTATAACCTGCAGATACAGAAATGTTTTGCAGAAGAGCTGTTTACCTGGAAACCAATAGTGAAAATGCTTATGTAATGCGTTTCCTTCTTTACATGGTCTAGACATTTGAAGACCAAGGGAGAACATTATGCAACATCAGGGCAATGCTGGCTCTTTAGATAATGGTATCAAGTTTGCTCTGAGGTTTCAAGTTTGCATCTTTCAAAATAGAATATGTTGAGCCATTTCAAAAGATCCATGATTGACCATAGGGCTATTCAGGTAGGACATATGCATTATTCTTTGTGAAAATGTGTTTTTCTCCTCTGTATAGCACTCAATATCATCCTCTCTTTAGCATTCCTGAGAGGATTTGGTTCTTCCCAGAGACAATCCCACCTCAGAAACACTTCTCCTAAAAGAACTTGTGAAGCCAGACAATGCCCATTGACCTGGGGCAGGCCCTAGGCCTGCTGCCCTCATTGTCGAGGAGTGAAGACTTTTCATTCTCTGGACCAGATGCTGCCCCTCAAGGGGAGCTCTCCAGCCCTGAGACTGCACGCCAGCTCTTCAGACAGTTTCGTTACCAGGTGCTGTCTGGGCCCCACGAGACCCTGAGACAACTTCGAAAGCTCTGTTTCCAGTGGCTGCGGCCAGAGGTTCATACCAAGGAGCAGATCCTAGAGATTCTCATGTTGGAGCAGTTTCTGACCATTCTCCCTGGAGAGATCCAGATGTGGGTGCGGAAACAGTGTCCAGGCAGTGGAGAAGAAGCAGTGACGCTTGTGGAGAGCTTAAAAGGAGATCCGCGGAGACTGTGGCAGTGGGTAAGCAGAAGTATTATTATCTGTGAGTGAAGCACAGAGCTTTTCTGGTGCTCATCCCGTATATTGTCTTATTTCTGATACCATTTATGACACCAAATGTGTGGGATTTTCCACACCAAAAACCAATTCTCTGATTCTCTGACACAAACTGAGCATTCAGCATTTCAGTTCAATTCTGACATTATCTGGAGTTAGCACACATACCACCCATGCAAGGCCCACTCCCACAAGACTGTTCCCCGACTTCAGATGCCAGTCTCAAGTTCCAGGCATGAGCTGTCCTTCTGAAAATCTGGCTATGATGGGGCAGTTCTCACAGTTTCCTCTTCAGATCTGATAATTAGAATGGCATACAGAATTCAGGAAAGCACTATACTTACTGTTTCCAGTTTACTATAAAGGATACAACTCTCTAGCAGCCACATGGGAGAGGTGCATGGGGTGTTTCCCTTCCCTCCCCTCTCCTGGTGTGCCACCTTAATAATTCCTCAGTCAATTCAACAACGTGGAAGCTCCCTGAGCTCCAGCATTAAGAAATTTTTATGAGGGCTGGGCTGTGGCTCAGTGGTAAAGTGCTTGCATAGCATGTGTGTGGCACTGGGTTCGATCCTCAGCATCACATAGAAATAAATAAATAAAACAAATCTCCATCAATATCTAAAAAAAAAAAAATTAAACAAAAAGAAAAGAAAAAGTTTTTATGAGGGTCTCACTGTTTCTACACAAGTGATTAAATCATTTTCCATTGGTGATTGAAGATCTTCAATTTCTTCTCCAGAAGTTAGGATATCGGGGCATTGAAGTTTCAATTCTTTAAACTTCACATGGTTAGTTTCTCTGTCAATCTACCTTCATCCTGAAGCTATCTAGGATTCACTAATAGTTAACTCATTGGCATAACTTCTGGTATGGCTGACAAGGCCATTATGAATAACAAAAGACATTTCTTTTAGGAAGTTACAAGGGTTCTAGGAGCTGTATGCCAGGAATCAAGGACAAAGACCATTTTTTTTTTCTTTTTATGGTACTGGTGATCAAACCCAAGGATGCTCTACCAGTGAGCTGCATCCCCAGCCCTTTTTTTGTTTGTTTGTACGTTTTAAGACAGGGTCTCACTAATTTGCCCAGCCTGCCTCAGACTTGAACTTGTGATCCTCCTGCCTCAGCCTCCCAATTAGCTGAGATTACAGATGTGGGCCACTAGACCTGTCTTAATTATGTTTTTTACACCACATCTGCATTTCTTCATACCTCACCTAATTCTGACTCTGTGACTTTCAACGCTTAAGCCATTGGGGATTGAAGATAAAGTCTCCCTTCCCATTCTATGTTTAGAACATTTGAGTTATTAAAAAACACCTGAATTTTAATTGGTGGAGAATGTCTAGTAGAAACAATATAGTGGCATGTTTTAGAGGTCTCCTAGGCTGATTCAGGCCTTAGCTTTTAGTGTCTCTTCTGATAGTCCATTCATTGGTTCCTGCTAGACTAAAAGTAGAAGCTGGTTTTCTCTTTCTCTACTTATTCCATATCTTCTAGGAAGACTGTCTTCCAGTCTGTTACAGGAGGCTTGCTCCATATCCTTTAGAAATCCTAACTCTGCATCCTTTAGTAATTAGTGTTGTCTGTTCTCTAGATCAGCATTCAAGTTCTAGGACAGGAAATCTTATCTGAGAAGAAGGAATCCTCCATATGCCAGGTGGGTGAAGTGGAGCCCCAGCTTGAAGTGGCACCTCCAGAGTTGGGACTTCAGAATACATCCACAGGACCTCGGGAGCTGCTCAGTCACATGGTGAAAGAGGAATCTGAAGTGGAACCAGAATTAGGTGAGGAGCAGTTATCCATGGTGGTGTGTGGTGCTGTCTTGGAGAAATTTAGGGATTGTGGTCAGTAGGCCTAGTGTTAGTTGAAATGATATGGTGTCTCTGAAAGTTTGGAAAAGGTAGATTTACATGTACCAGTTTGACATGGAGATTCAATTTTGTATTTTAAACCACTTTGTGTTGAGGCCAGACCATTTGGATTTTGGTTCTGAGGACAGAAAGTGGAAGAAAGAAAGAAAACTGGAAGTTTGGTGGGGGAATTTGTTAGGAGGTAAACACAAATCCTGAAATTCGAATAGCAGAATGGATTGTTCTAATTTGTGGGGATTATTTTCTGTACTCTCTGGGGAGTGGTTAAGGAAACATCTAGATTCTGAAAACTTCCTTTTCTCACTGCAGCTCTGGCTGCTTCCCAGCTTCCTGCCCAACCTGAGGAAAGGCTCATTAGAGACCAGGACTTTGGAGCTGCACTTCTCCCTGCTGCCCCTCAGGTGAGCTGGGTCCCTGCTTCTCTTCCCTGGAACCAGGCTTCAAGGGTTTGTCATTGGGCAGGAGAATTGCCAGGGGTACAGTTACTGAAGGGGAGTAAACAGGAAGGCCTGGTTGGGTAACAGTTATAGTAAATGTAGAATGAACTCTGTGTTTTTACTTAAGACAGAATGTGTCCTAATTGTCATCTGGAGTAAAGGAATCTGGCAAATCCTGTCTCTACCCAAGTATGGTCATCTCTTTATTACTTTTAGGTTATGTTAAGACAAGACTGTCTTGGTTGGGTGTGGTGGCACATGCCTATAATCCTGGCTATTCAGGAACCTGAGTTAGAAGAATTGAGAATGGGTAACATAGGACAAAACAAAAACAAAACAGAAAAGAAAAGAAAAATCTGTTTTATTTCCTAGTATAGTTTTCATGGGGGTCATTTTAATTTGAATGGTTATTTCTAATGTACAACAGGTGACTCGCCGACTTTATGTAAAAATAAAATAAGCAAACTGACTACACATATCTAAAATGTACAATTTGGAAAGTTTTGACATCATATTTGGTCCTAATACCATGACCACAATCAGTATAGTAAACATACACACCACACTCTAAAGTTTCCTCTTCCTGTCCCTTTTTGCCTTCCCACATCATCCTGAGATAACTAAGGATCTACTTTCTGTTACCGCACATTAGTTTGTGCTTTCTCAGATTTTATATACAATGGAATCATGCCATAAGTCTTATTTTTATTGTCGTTGTTCTGCATATAGTATATGTTTTTTGTTTACCTTAATATATTCTCACTTGTAAAAAAAAATCTTTATTTTATTTGTTTATTTTTATGTAGTGCTAAGGATTGAACCCAGTGCCTCACATGTGCAAGGCAAGCACTCTACCTCTGAGCTACAGCCCCAGCTCTCACTGGTTTTATTTAATTTTAATTTTAACTTTATTTATGTTTTTTTGTGCTGAGGATTGAATGTAGGATTTTGTGCTTGTGAAGCTGCATTCCCAGCCTGGATAGTGGATATTTTTGTATTTCCATAAGTGTTCTTGAGCTTCGCTCTGGGATGCAGTAAATTGGTTGGACAAAATTTGTTATACAGTGGTTTCCTCTGATTTGGAGGAGATGTGTTTCAGTACCTCTAGTGGATTCCTGGAACCATATATAATTTTTTTTCATATCCTTAACATGTCTATGATTAATTTACAAATCAGGAAAGATTAGAGGTTAATAACTAATAATAAAATAGAACAATTATAATAATATGTTGTAATAAAATATATCTGGATGTGGTCTCTCAGATATCTTATTGTTTTGTTCTTACCTCGTGGTGTGATGTGAGATGACACAAGACCTGTGTGATGAGATGAAATGAGGTGAATGACTACATATTTACTGCTCACTGTGGCCATAACTTGTGCAACCTCAGCGTATGAGTTTTAAAAATTATCATGTTGAAAAGTTTCGTATTTTTCACTTAAAGGAAGCACTTTATGACTTCTCTTTGACATATCCACTACTCTTATATTTTGGGCCTTTATTATGTAAAATAAGGGTTATTGAAAACAAGCACTGGGATACCATAACAGTGGATCTGATAACCAACATGGTTACTAAATGACTTTAACAGGTGGGTAGTATGTACAATATGGATATGCTGGACAAAGGGATGATTCATGTTCTGTGAGAGATTTTATCTTGCTACTTAGAATGATGTGCAATTTAAACTTATGAATTGTTTATTTCTGAAATTTTCCATTTAATATTTTCAGACCATAGTCGACTATGAGTAATAAACCATGGAAATTGAAACTTGGATTAACGGAGATTACTAGTTTTTGTTTTTTGGTTTTGCCATAGTAGAGATTGAACCAGGAGTGGTCTACCACTGAGCTATACCCCAGCCCTGTTAAATTTTATTTTAAGATAGGGTCTTGCTAAGTTTCTGAGGCCTGCCTTGAACTTGCAATCCTCCTGACTCAGCCTTCCTAAGTTGCTAGTGTGACAGATGTGCATCACCATGTCTGGCTAAGTGGGATTACTTTATAGTACCAGAAAAGCCTTTAATATCGGGTTAATTTTACCCCCTTCTGTGGCAGTAGCCTTCTGAGTATTCTGCCTACTACCTCTTACTCTACTGGGTTTTCCACTCTAGCTGGTAGAAGTAGCTGTGTGAGTTTGGATGTTCCCTCTGATTCTTTTGTATGATCCTTTTCTCCGACTTGAGGAGGACCCCTCTGTAGATCTCTCAACCTCTCTTTGTACAGCTTCTTCGTCTCTGATCTTCAGCCCTGCTAACTCTAACCACAGAGACCTCTTCAGACTCTGAGCTCCTTCTGCTTAATTCTGGGGGCCTCCTGGCTCCACTCGGGTTCCTCCTTTCTGTGCTGCTGCCTGGGTTCTCCAGGAATTATGTTTGGACAACTATAGGACCCAGTTTGTTTGCTTGCTTTCAGGGACCTCTTTTCTGCTTAATGTGCAACATCTGGAAGCCATCACTTCATATATTTTGTCTCCCTTTTTAGTTCAATGCAGAAAGAAAACCTAGTTCCTGATACTCTATTCTGAGTTTAGAAGAAAGTCTCTGGGACAGGTGTAATTGTTTATTTTTATGTGGTGCTGATTATTTAATTACTAACTTTGAAAAGTTGTATTTGATTTAAAAAGTTCTTCAGGAATCAATACATCTCAATTGAAATATTGTTTAAAATTTTGAAAGTGCTCTTCTTGGGACTTGTTTTGGGAAGTACTTCAGAGTAAAGGCAAAAATAGAGAAGGCTATAAATAATAGGTGGTCCTTAATGCCATATCTAGACCAGGGTCTGAGTTTCAGCTTTCTGGGTTGAGAGACTTAGAAAGTAGAATACCAGTGTTGCAGTTTATCTTTGGCAAAGGAGAACAAAGAGGTGGCAGGAGAGGAATATGCCTTTTTTAGTGAATCAGGGTTCCAGAAACCAAGTCAAGATGTTAAGCAGGAGGTTACTTGGTGAAAAAGATTTGGGATGTTGGACATATACTTCAGTGCTAGAGCACATGAGAACAAAGGTTTAATCTCTAGCTGAATGAATGAATGGATGAATGAATGAGGTATTCTGTGAAATATTTCAATCAGGCATAGAGGATTATTGCCTCTTACATACAGTATCCCTATGACAGTCATATATAACTTATTAACATGTTTTAACTAGTGGAGTACACGGACATTAGCCATTTCCTGTTCTGGAGAACTTTAAAAGATCAGAATACTTGGCAGCACCAATCCATTATTGACAATTACATATACATATATATGTTTCTACGTAGAGCTAGTAACTGATTATGAACCACTCAAACAAACATCATCCCCACCCAATCCCAACATCCCTCTCCCAAACTAAAAACAATTATCTGCCTCAGGAAAAACCTTGGTATTTAATGAATTCATTGGAAGTTTGAAGGAAATTTTAAATATAAATAATTACTTCTGATCTAATGCATGCATTAGGAGCTTTGTGAATAATATAGAATAAAGAAGTGGGGTCACTATCACTACACAGTAGTACTTTATCATCAGAAACCATGACTAAGTTGGACCCTCATCTAGACTGGAGGGATGGATGCATTTACCTCCCAGATATTTTTTTCAAACATGTAGGATAGGAGCACTCCTTGTGAAGTCAGGTGTCATAATGTCTTGTCAATCCACAAGATGGTGCTATTTCCACACAAAAATAGAGCTGTTTGGAAGTTGGACTTTTTTTCTTCTCTCTAAATATGAGAAAAGAGCAAGATGGCTAGTATTTGCATTCTGTGTCTCAAGTGGGGGCTTCATTCATACTCTTGAGCATCTTGACAGCTCCTTGAGTAAGTGTGTCACTTTAAGCTGGAGGTACACTGTTCAGAGACTCCTGAAAGTAACTTTTCTGGCTTTTGAATAAACTGATGAACCCTTGTGGGCTTTGAGGCTTATATCCTTTTTGTCTTGTACTGATGATTCTTCTTGTCCCCATGGATTAGGCCCAAATCATAACACTACCATCCAAACCATAACACTATCTTCTTTGATGACTAGGACAGATTTGCTTCAGGACTGAGAATGCCATTCCTGAGGGAAATATTTATTGTATGTGATAGGAAGATGACTTCATCATTCCTCTCCTTATTTATGCCTCTGGCTTATTACAACATATTGCCTGGCTATAAACTTAAGGGTCCCTGAAAATAAACAGAATCCCTTCCTTAGTTTTCCTGCAAAGCCTGGGGATGAGTCCGGGAGACTTCAGAGAATGGTAATAATATATATCATCTACTGAGGACTTGGTCTGAGAGCTTTATTTTAACCTGACAATATATGTTGAGTGCCTACTGTGTCACAGGCAGTGGAGAGTAGGACCAAGTCCTTTCTTGAGCAAGCTGGCCATCCAGTCAGACATTACTGAGCTTGGTGGCTGTGTCCTTTTCTTTACTAGCACTGAAGTGAGGATCCATGTGTTCTGACCATGAAGTCTAAGGACTCCTGTTTTCAGCAAGATTTGCTCAGGCTGGTTATCTTCAGGAAGTTATTAAAATAGCCTTATTTACAGAGCATTAACAAAATAAACTGCCAGCAGCTCATACTTTTTTTTTTTTTTAAACTGGTATGGGGGATTGAACCCAGAGGAACATTACTACTGAACTACATATCCTCAATCCTTTTTACTTTTTAGTTTGAGACAGAGTTTTGTTGACCCTGCCTCAGCCTCTCCAGTCACTGGGATAATAGGCATGCACCAGTATCCCTGGCTTAGTGCAGACTTTTAAACATTTTAAATTGAAATTCATATTAAAAATGTGGTTCTAGGGCTGGGGTTGTGGCTCAGTGATAGAATGCTTGTCTAACATGTATGAAGCACTGGATTTGATTCTAAGCACCACATATAAAAAAATAAAGGTCCATTGACAATTAAAAAATATTTAAAAATGTGGTTCTAGTTAATAGTTCTAGCTTCCTGCCTTTTTCCACACTAAAAGATTCAGATTTTCCTTTTTAAAATTATTTTGGCCGAGCATCTTCTAATTCAAGACTTTTTGGTGTCTCCTTTCTCCTTGAGTCATTTCCACCTGTTTTAGTCAGCTATTTCACTGCTGTGACTAAAAGACCTGATCAGCACAATTATAGAGGAGGAAGAATTTATTTGAGGGCTCACAGTTACAGAGGTCTTAGTCCATAGAAGGCCAGATCCATTCTTTGGAGTTTGAGGTGAGGCAGAACATTATGGTGGAGAGCGGCCGGGGCCCAGAGTGTGACTCACCCGTTTTGCGCTGCCTCTTCCACCTCTGCGTCTTGCTGCTGCCGTCGCCACGTGCCAATGTCTGGCTGGGCACAAATGCCGCAGTCTGGCTGGGCACACAACCACGAGCCACCACACAGCTTGCAGATTCAAACAGCAACTCTTTATTCCCGAACTCACACCAGCCGTCTACAAACACGTTCTGGGGAAATCCACGTTCTCTGCCCAAATCCACCTCCACTGGGCTTCTGTCTCCCAAAATATACTCTGAATCCCGTGAGAACTCAAGGGGAACTCAGGCAGCAGGATACGCCCTATTCCCAGCAGGAATAATCTTAAACCTTAAACCTGGAACCTAAACTGGGAACGCCCTAATCCGCCTTGGTCCTTGAGCAAGGTCACCTACATTCAATGTCACTGCAACATGGGGTACGCTGGCAAGGAAATTGTCATACCTACTTGGCTAATGGCTCCCAGCAGCCACGCAGCCATGTCTGAGGAGAAGCCCAAGGAGGGTGTGAAGACAGAGAATGACCACATCAACCTGAAGGTGGCGGGGCAGGATGGCTCAGTGGTGCAGTTCAAGATCAAGAAGCACACCCCATTGAGCAAGCTGATGAAGGCCTACTGCGAGAGGCAGGGCTTGTCAATGACACAGATTAGATTCAGGTTTGATGGGCAACCAATTAATGAAACAGACACTCAGCCCAGCTGGAGATGGAGGTTGAGGACACCATGGACGTGTTCCAGCAGCAGACGGGAGGCATGGCCTCCAGAGGGACCACCCCACACCCTGCCATCGTCCTTGCATTTGTTATTGAATGGTGAGTGACCACGCTGATCACAGAGGAGTCCGAGAAAGACAAGGACAGTCACCAAAACGATCTTCGAAGCACTTCAAGTGCAGCTCAAAACTCTGCAGGGATGAGTCTACAGCTTACATTGGGCCAATCACATTGTTCTCTTTGTGAAATGAGTTTTAAGGTTTTGGGTTTGCTTTTGTTCTCAGTTTTGTTCATTGCCCCTCTCAAAACATGTTTTCCTTCAAACTTGTGGCCAAATGTTGGCTTTCAGTCTGTGGCCAGGCTCTCACCCCTGGAGTAGTGGTTACTGCTGGAGCTACTTGTCTGAATCATGTGGAGAGCTCATGTTCACACTGTTGCATCTGTGGAAGAGTGTTGGGGGTGGAATTCCACCAGGCGCATTATTAAAATTCTAAAAGCTGCAAATGACAGACTTTATCAAGCATATGGTATAGTTGAAGGCAAAATACTGGAATACTTCTTCAAAGGTAAAAAACAAAATAAGTCCTTCAGTAATAAGGCCCAAGTGCTTTCTGCTCCTGAGTGTGTCCCCTCTGGGTCTGAGGCCCAGGATGACACCTCTGCACTCAGTGCCTGGGTGTGGTTATGTGGGCAGTGATTGGCACAACCAAAACCAGCTTTTATCTTTTCAAAACTAGGAAATAATTACCATATTTCTCATTTGGTAATTGTATCGTGGCCTCAGATTTACTTCTAACAGATAATTATGGTCTTTATATAAAGTAAAATGAAATATCACTGAATTTGCAATTATGTTATAAAGAGCTGCTTCAAAGTGTGGTTGCAAAAGAAACCCACAGAAAGGTGACTTTAGTGTTCTTATGGATTTTTACTTTGCCATTGTCCAAATAAGTATTGAAATTATGCATTAGAACAGTGACTCCAGTTCTGTGAGATATCTGGGAATCTATACCAATTAAAATGTTCATAGTTCTGCCTATCGTCGTCCTGTAAGGATCTATTGCTGCTTGACGGCCATTCTCTGCCTTTTATAGTCACCTGACAGTGACCCATCACCTCGCTTGCTTGAGATCTTGCAGAAATGTCCTCATTTCCTGTTTTGCTGTATGGGCTCTGGTGGGATGTTGTTTGTTCACCAATTTGTACATTATGTTACCCTTTACTATTGTAAACAGTAAAGATAGTTTGGTTAAAAAAAAAAAAAACATTATGGTGGAAGAGTGTGGCAGAGGGAAGCAGCTCACAGATGTGATCAGGAAGCAGAGAGAGAAGCTCCACTAGCCAGATACAAATATGTACCCCAAGGCCACACCCCAATTTCCACCTCCTCTAGCCACACCCTACCACTTCAGTACACTCAGTTAATCTCTATCAGGAGATTAATTCACTGATTGGGATAAGACTCTTACAACACAATCATTTCTCCTCTGAACCTTCTTGCATTGTCTCATGTGAGCTTTTGGGGAACACCTCACATCCAAACCATAACACTACCTTCTTTGATGACTAGGACAGATTTGCTTCAGGATGAGAATGCCATTCCTGAGGGATATATATATTGTATGTGATAGGAAGATGACTTCATCATTCCTCTCCTCATTTCTGCCTCTGGCTTATTACAACATATTGCCTGGCTATAAACTTAAGGGTCCCTGAAAATAAACAGAATCCCTTCCTTAGTTTTCCTGCAAAGCCTGGGGATGAGTCTGAGAGACTTCAGAGAATGGTGATAATATATCATCTACTGAGGACTTGGTCTGAGAGCTTTATTTTAGCCTGACAATATATGGAGAGTAGGACCAAGTCCTTTTCTTGAGTTTAGTGCTAGTAGAATTAAACTACTAACCAAATACGCGTGTGTGTGTGTGTTATACATATACATATATATACATACACATATAAGTATTTAATAAACTGATGATTGCTATAAATGAAATGTATGATGTGCTTTGAAAACAGTAGACACTGTCTTGTTTCTTCCAAACCTCCCTACAAGTTTTTGAATTCAGTACTGTCATTAGGTGAGGAGCAGAACTCTAAAAGGTTAAGTAATTTGCTCGAAGTTAAATAACTAGAAATTAGCAAGGCTGGGACTTGAAGCCCAATATATTCTACTCCAAAGGATGGTTGCTAATCATTCCGAGTTTCCAATGGTCTACTTCATAGTGGGGAGAATTAGAAATTAGAATTGAAATTAGAATTTATAAAAGTAAATCCTAGCTGGGTGGCATTCCCAATTTTGTTTCTAGTCTGGTTCCATGAGAAAAAAAGGCTGCTTTGTGGATAATAGAGGGATACCTTGCTCCAGAAAACATATCGGTTTTCCCCTGACTAGGAATAAAACTAATTTGATGTTAGGCTGTGCATACAGAACTGTTGAGAAATTCCAGGGGTGAATGGCTGCAACATCTGTCTTTTGAATCTACTAATTTTTGTTTCAGAGTAAGGCTTACAAAACAGTTGGCTTCACTATTGACTCTTCTCACATTTTCACTGATTTTTACTTGCTTTCCCAATAAGTTCCTTTTAAATTTCTTTGTTTTCCTTCTTGAATTTTCATTAAATAATGAATATATCAGGTTCTATTGCCAGACTCATACTATAAGCACTTGAAAGAGTTTAAAAAAAAAAGGAACAGTATAGAAAAGGCTTCTCCTGTATGTTTTCCACTCTTAAATACCTGCAGTCTCCCACAAAACCAGAACTTAAGCCCTAAGTGTTTTCTAACCAAAACAAAAAATACTGATGTGAAGTATTGTCATTTTCCCCTTTCCCTGTTTGTTTCTTGACCCATTCTCCCTTAAGTTCTTAGATCTGCTGATGAGTAGGATCCTACAGCATATTCCATTCTTGTCAGCTTTCCTATAGGAAAGAAATGCAGGTTTAAACACCTTCATTGGAGTGACAGCATTGTATTTTTTCCAGGAGCACTGGAGACACCTGGATTCCAGTCAAAAGGAGCAATACTGGGATCTCATGCTGGAGACCTATGGGAAAATGGTCTCAGGAGGTGAGAGCATGGGTCAGCTTTGACAAAAGGAGATGGAAAGAATGGAAAACTGTTAGGCATTTTCTTTGCACTCAGAGATATCTGCTCAAATTTAAGTTCTGTGGGTAAAGGAAGTCATTTAGAGACATAGTTAGGAACTGGAGCTAGTTGCAGAGTTATAGTCAGAACTTCCTTGTATTGAAAGTGTTCTGTATTCCAGGAACATTTGTGAGAGTTATGTACAAGTAAAATCTTTAATTTATGAAGTGGGTATTTCCCTTTAAAGATGATGGAAGTGAGTGCCAGCTCAGCACTTGCTCATTGTTACAGAGCTCTTAAGTGCCAAATTAAGATGGGACTAATTGTGATCGGCTCTGAGTCCAGGCTCTTTCCTACTAAATCTCACTGCTTCAGAATAACCACTGGTGAAATCTCTATCACGATCCTTGCACCAGCCTGACAGTGGTCCAGATTCTTGTTTTTGTGGCCTTTACATATGTCCTGGTCTAATAGTGAAAACTGGTGTCTTAACCTTTTCCATGCACTATTCTAGGTAAGCTTCCCTAAATGGTCTTGGAGCCTTCACATTTCCCTTCATGCTGGGGTGTTCCTTTGAGAAACAGCTCGAGCTCCCAGACATCCCCATTCATGAAGGCCCACATGCTTATCTTTCTGTTACAGGCATTTCCAACACTAAACCTGACCTGACTAATTCAACAGTATATGGGGAAGAGCTGACAGGACTGCAGCTTCATGTCAGTGAGAAGATCCCACGACTCACTTGTGTAGGTAAGTGATTTATCATTGCTCTGGAGCCCTTTCTTATTTTCTGTTCTTAAATTGAAGGTGGAAGAGGATGTATTAGGACTTTAGTTTCTATTCCATTGATTAGACCTAGCCTGATTGGGCCAGTCTGGTTTGAATTCAAAGTTAAGTGTCCTTTTCTCTGGCTATAGGGCTGTTAATTCATATATTTAATCATGAAAGGAAGATCACACACACATTGGATTTGCTGATTTGCTGTCATCAATCTTGTCTCTTGTGATAGCTTTGTTTCTCAGAGTTAAGAGTTACACATTGAGGACCTGTAGAGATATAGCGAGAACTCCATAAAAAAAGATTTTATAACAACCATTATTGTCAATCCTAGCAAGAAGGTTCAAAGTAACTAGAATTTTCTCATTCTGGTTATAGTGAATAGTAACCACCTACCCTCAGCAAAATAAAATAAACAAACAGAGAAACATGTTTTCTTTAATCTCCTTCATATCTAATAGTCATTAAATAATTCATATTAGTCATGTATTTTAAGACTGGGGAAGAAGAAATTTGAATGTATTCTGTTGTAAAATGGCAGTTACCCTTTGCTTTCTATACTTTTTCTAAAACATGGAAATTGTGCAAAACTTAGTTATCTAACCAGTACATACACTCCCATCCCTGTTCACACACTTTTACATATGTAGTAAATCCCAGAACCCTAGAAGAAGAAAAGGAAAGGATGGGAGAAGCAGTTCTTGGCCCCAGTAGTCTAATTAACTATTTTTCTTTGCTAAAGCATCAACTAAGACCTAAAATTTTCTTTTTCTTTCTTTCTTTTTTTTTTAATTTGGGGGATCTAACCCAGGTCTTTACACATGCTAGGCATGTACTGTACATGTACCTTTGCTCTACACCAACCATAATTTTACTTCTAAGCTGTTCTTTAATGGTAAGACTGGAAATAAAAAGATGCTTGGGAAAAATAATGAGTTTAGTTTTTATTTATCTCTCTTTTAGTCAGCTTTTTTGCTGCTGTGACCAAAAGACCTGATAGCACAATTAGAGGAGGAACAAGTTTATTTGGGGGCTCAGAGTTTCAGAGGTCTCAGTCCATAGACTGCTGGCTCCATTGCTTGGGGCTCAAGATGAAGTTGAACATCATGGTGGAAGAGTGTGGTGGAGAGAAACAGCTCAAGACATCACACCAAGAAGCAGAGAAAGAGAGAGCGCTCTGCTCATCAAGTACAAAATATATAGCCCAAAGGTGCACCGCAGCCTACCAGGCTACAGTTATCACTCAGTTAATCCTTATTAGAGAATTAATTCATGGATTGTGTTAAAGCTCTCATAACCCAATCATTTTCCCTCTAAACATTCTTGCATTGTCTCACACATGAGTGTGGGGGACACCTCATATCCAAACCATAATGTATTATACAAAAATAAGTTGGAAATACAGTTTTAAAAGATATAATATGAAAGTAAAGTAAGAAGAAAAAAATGAGTGAATATTTTTATTGTGACTGGATAGGAAGATTTTTTATAAGTATAAAAGTGATGAAAAAATTATTTAGGAAAAGATTGATTGGCTTGAGTATCTTTAAAAAGTAAAATCCCCCACAATTTCTATACATAAAAATAACCCCAAATGGAATCAGGGTAACTATGCTGAAGAAAAACATTTTTCAGGAATATGACAGATAAATGACATTCTATGTTATTTTTCTTAATATAAAAAAAGTTAAAGCAGGTTAATAAGAAAAATAACTTCATAGTAAGAAATGGACAGCAGGTTTGGGATATTAAAAAATAGCTCATAAATATGAAAAATATATATCCTTTCATAACTAAGAATTTAAAATTTAAAACAATGAAAATGCATTTTTCACTGATGGCATATATTTATTTTTCATATTTTATAGGTGCATTATAATTATACAAAATATTGGGATTCATTGTTACATATTTGTGTACACACAAAATGTAACAATATAATTTGCCAACATCATTCCCCAGTATTTCCCTTTCCCTTTCCTTCTCCCTCTACTTGGCCCCTTTCCTCTATATATGGCATATATTTTAAAAGCATTGAATATTTGAGTCTTTATTCAGCTCCCCCTCTGCCCTGTTTCACATACTAGAATATGGCAGAGTTGTTCAGGAAATCAGGTTGCCAGTAGGTGTCAAGAGCTTTAATATTTATGCCCGTTGACACAGTAATTCCACTTTGAAGAATTCCTTTAAAGTGTTAAGCAGAATTGTGGGCAAAAACTTATGAAGAAAAGTGATTATCACAGCATATTTATAGTAGCAAAGACATAATAAACAACATAGATTTCCACAGTAAGAGGATTCTTAAATACTTCATGTGTTTATTATGACACCTTCCTAATGGGCCATTACTCAGTTCTTTAAGATGCTATTTATAAAGACTTCTTACAAGAAAAGTGACAGTACCTTTGCCATTTGAGTGGAACATGTTCTAAAGCTTTGAGGATAAACAAGTTCAGTCCTAGTTCTGTAGCAGAAGCCTAAATCTCTGGCAGATAATTGGAAAGACATGAATCCATGAAAGAGAAAGTTTAAATAGCCTCTTTAGATCTAAGGGATAATTTATAAAAGTTGAAAAAATCCTACAGCCAAAATAAAAATCTTTATCATATGCATCTGTAAGCAGTAAATAATTGAAAACCTACATTATGAGAAAATAAATATAACTGCTTATGTGAGTTCATAAGGCATAGATAACTGGGTACAGTGGCCCACATTTATAGTCCCAGCTACTTGAGAGGCTGAGGAAGGAGAATCACTGAGTTTGAGGCTAGCCTGAGTTGAGTGAGAACTCATCTCTAAAATAAAGCACATGTAAATACTGGATTCAAGCAAAGACTGAAGAATTTACTTTTACACTGAAGTCCTGTTGCATTGCACCCATAGGAAAATAACATCTTAATGAATTTCATGAATTTTTGAATTACTTGCAAATGGGGGAATCCATGTTAAATTGACCAGTACTACTCTTTACAATTTAAATGCTACATAACCAGATATAGAACTATATATACAATATAATATCATCTGTATCTGAATAGCATTTACAATAGGTTAAATAAATAGTCTGGGAGGAAGCATATGTTCACTTCTATCTGGTTAATACAATTGAGGTTGATTTGGCTTTCCTGTATATACTTTTTTCTCCTTCCAAATTCTTTTTAGTGATCATATTTATCTTTTATATGTAATCAGATTTTAAAAAGATCATTTTTAAAAGTACTTCTGGTGCATAGTATACTTTTCCTGGCCCTTAAGAAATGCTTGCTGCTGATTTGTGGAGGGGTCAGAAAAGCCTGCTGTGAGCCCTCATTTGCTATTCAGAAGTTCTTAGCTCTAGAGCTGAAACACATAGTCCTGAATCCAGTGCAGTTGAAGCGAGTGTGGAGCATCAGGCTGCGTGACAGTTTTCTTTTTGTCTCACTAATGCTATCTTGGTAAGAAGAATATTTTCTGGTGACCCCTTCTTTGAGAGATGAGTTAGAAAACAGGGCATAACATTGAACCATTTCAAATTTTCTTTCAGGAGATAGACAAGAGAACGACAAAGAGAACTTGAACTTGGAAAATCACAGGGACCAGGAACCGCTGGTTGCTTCATGTCACACCTTGGGTGAGGCACTTCCTCAGCCTGCCTTGAAGGACTTCTTCAGTGAAGATGACTCTGGACACTTTGGAGAAGGAGAAAATCTTCCTGAGGCACCAGAAAACCTTCAGGGTGAGGGGGCAGGGGAACAACTCTCTCCTCATGGAAGGAGTTCTGAGAAGCAAGTAGGTCAGTCTATGCCAAATCCACCTCCAGCAGAACTGTCTGCCATGTGGTTGGAGGAGAAAAGAGAGGCCAGTCAGAAGGGGCAGCCTCGAGCCCCCATGGCCCAGAAACTCCCCACCTGCAGGGAATGTGGGAAAACCTTTTATAGGAATTCACAGTTGGTTTTTCACCAAAGAACTCATACCGGAGAGACATACTTTCAGTGCCCCATCTGCAAAAAAGCCTTTCTGCGGAGCTCAGACTTTGTTAAACATCAGAGAACGCACACAGGAGAGAAGCCCTGTAAATGTGATTACTGTGGGAAAGGCTTTAGTGACTTCTCAGGATTGCGCCATCACGAGAAAATCCACACAGGAGAGAAACCCTATAAATGTCCCATCTGTGAGAAAAGCTTTATTCAGAGGTCGAACTTTAATAGACATCAGAGGGTTCACACAGGAGAGAAACCTTATAAATGTTCCCACTGTGGCAAAAGTTTCAGCTGGAGCTCAAGCCTTGACAAACATCAGAGATCCCACTTAGGAAAGAAGCCTTTTTAGTAGCCATGCTTGCTCAGACCCCGTGTGTCCCCAGCTCTATTTTAAAAATGCTCAGTCCCACCTGGAGGAACAGCATTTCTAAGAGGATATCTTGTTCTCTCTTTTCATGGATTGGAGGGAGAGAACCTGGACATGGTTTTGGATTAGAAGGTGTATCAACCTCTGGATCTGATTTTACAGTGGCTTAAATTCTTGCTTCTTTATCAGGAGAAAGAATAGTTTTTTTGTTTCAGGCCATCTCTTCTTTTGGACCTGATGCAAAGTTTCACTCAGAGGTTGGTTTTAGAAGTGCTCCCTGGAGAGAGATTAACCAAGTGGCTGCAATCACTGCTTGTGGGAAGAACCTCAAATCAGCCCTTGAGGATTGGGGTTCTAGAGCAGGTATCCTGTTGCAGAAGGGGAGGCATAGAGGGCCAGTGAGCTCACATGGGTAAAAAAGTTAACTTCAAGTGTCTTTGGTTTGAAATAAACTTGGTTGAGTCACTCCCTAATGTATCTGTGTCTGAAGTGTTCATTGACTGTAACCCAAAACATATTTTTTTGTACGGGGAGTTAAACCCTGGGGTGTTTAACCACTGAGCCATAACCCTTGCCCTTTTTATTTGCTTTTTTTTTTTTTTGAGACGGGTCTTACTAAGTTACCTTGTTACCTTGCTAAATTGCTGAAGCTGGCTTTGAACTTGGGATCTTCCTGCCTCAGCCTTTCGAGCTGCTGGGATTATAGGTGTGGACTACCATGCCCTATCCTCCAAACATATTTTTCCATTGAAGAATGTAAATGGGAGTTGATCTTCAGGACTAGCCCATATAAACCTACAAGTTTGTAATGTTTCAGCACACCAATAGGAAAGTGCTCCACTATAGTTCAGGCCATGAGTGCAGGACCAGTGCTGGGCACAACTTTTTCTCAGCTATATCTGTCTTTGGTATGCCTTTTTTGAATCTCCCTGCCACTCGATCATGTGCCTCAAACTTCCTCTTTTTCTCCCAGCATGCTACTTGGTTTATCATATTTGCTACTGTGCTCTATGCTTTAAAATGATCTTTATTATCTTATTTTGCCAGTAGGTGTTAGGAAGAAATCGATAGTATTGATCTAGTTTTTAATACTGTCTGGAGGTTTATTAACATATCTATCTAACCCATCCACTGTCCTTGTCTTCAAAAACTGCCTGCCTCAAAGTGTCCTGCTTTCATTACAGTGAGATGTCTCTCCTCAACCACCTTAGTGTTCTTGAGGGGCCCTCTTGCCCTGTTTTGGTGAGGGTCAGGAGCAATGATGCTAATGAGAAGGGCAGAGCGGTTTCTCTGAAGACAGGTTAACTAATACGAAGGAAACTAGAGGATGTTGGTAAATAATGGGAAGTACTAGTTGTTGGGGAGGAGGGACACAATTTCAGTTAGAGTTCCTGGAGTCCAAGAGCAATTTGTTAACTCCCTTATAGCATGAAGATGAGGAGTAAAACTCTACTTAAGGGGAGGCAGATCTGTAGGGAAGAAAGCAGGAAAATCATGAAAAAATTTGGCACTAGATTCTATATGTTGTATAACAGTGATTTATAGAATTATGGGACTTGGGTTATGTGTGTGTGTTGTGTTTTGCTAGAGATTGAACCCAGGGCCTCTTTGTGCCAGGCAAACACTACCACTGAGCCACATCCTCAGCCCAATTTGGTGTTTTAAATCCAGTTCTCAAAGTGTGGCCTCCAGACCAGCAGCAGTGTCATTTTGTTAAGGCTATGAAATCAGAAATTCTCAGTACCCTGGAGGACTTGTTAATACCTGCTCTAGTTTAAGAACCACTGTATTAAGTAGCAATTAATAATAAAGTCTGCAAGAATATGAAGCAATAATGCTCCCAGAGGAAAGCCTCCCAGACTTTTCTTACCAAATAGCCTCTTGGAGTAGTGAAAACTCATCTACACTTTTAGAGGAAGAGTTTTTCCCTCTTCAGTGATCTTAAAATAATAGAGATACAGAGAAACAACCTGCTTGCTTGTTCACAGTTGTATTCTCAGAAAATTGTAGGGGTTAGACAAAAACAGTAGATATGTGCATTAATGAAAGATCAACATCATATATGTACTTCCCTTAGCCTTTACAGCAGGGATCATTAAAATGACCCGTTGCTTGTTTCTGTAAGGTTCATGGGAATGCAGTCTCACCTGTTCATTTACATATTACTAGGCTGCATTTGGGCTACAATGGCAGAGTAGTTGAAACAGACAATATGACCTGCAAACAAACCCTCAAATATTTGCTATCTGGCTTTTTACAGAAAAATATGGGTGACCCTCTAATCAAGTGTAGTATTTCTATAATATGCAGGCAAATCACCCAGACAGCTGAAGAAGATGGAGATGCTGATTCATGCATGGATGATGCCAATTCTGCTTGGGGTCCTTGGAAGCTAGAGCACTGAGGATGGCATCATGTAACAGGGCTTGTGTTTGTGGCTTGTTTCTCTTGGACTTTTCCTAATCCCTGATGACTCAGAAACTCTCAAAAGTCTGGACTAGACACAGTTGAGGAATAAATCACTTTATTAGAAGAGGTTCAGTACTACAAATTCTCCTACCAGAGTTCCCGGGCCCAAAAGCCAGCTTCACTTTTAGGCACCCTTCTCTCATGTCCCATAGGGGAATCCCATAGAAGTTGTGTGCTTATGATTTCTTATCTAAGTGTCTGTGGTAACCCCTCACCCACCTGTCTGACAGGGAGCCTCTGGCCTACCCTCTTTTCTTGTTTTCTCAGAAAGCTAAATCTGGAGAAGTAAGGCTACTCCAGCTAGAACCCACTTGGAAGGATTTTCCTTAGTCTTCAAGTTGAAAGTCCACACGTAAGTGGGTCCCCGCTGACAAGTCTTGTACACTGGACAAGAATAGACACTGCGGCAATCCTGCTTGTCTGCAGGAATAGCCTTGATGAACATCACAGGCATGGAGGGTGTCAGGTCCTTCAGCTTTGCCTCTGTAATGATCCCAGCCTGAGGATAAGAACATGAGAAGAACCATCTTAGATCAGACCCAGAGCCCAGCCAGCCATCCTTGCTTCCGTTAGAAGATCCAAGGAACGAGAGAGTGGGATGTCCTTGGCTGCCTTTCTGCCTGCCCTCTTCTGGGTTCTCTCAGTCACCCACAGTGGAAGGCATCTGATACTGGGAAAATGCATTTCTATCTTTTCAGGCTAAAATCACCTCTTGATATAGAGTTCCAGAAGTTTTTTATTTATTATTGGTGCTTGACTTTGCCCTAGTTTTTTCATTCATTTGTTTTTATAAGACTATTGAGTGCAGCTGTCTGATGGATGTCATACTAGGTGTTGGGAATTTAAAGAGGATGAAGACACAGATGCTAACTGTGCAAATGCTTTAGCTCTTAAGGCTTTGATTATGTGCTGTTTCTGCGTCTCTTCAGTTTCATATGCGATTTCATCCACTTCTAGATTATGTCAACTTTTTGAGCAGAGAGAGATAATCTAACTTTAATCATATAATAAAGATATAACCATTTTTAACTTTCCAGATGGAGCCTCCCTAGAGTTTCCTTCCTTCCTTGTAGCATTCTACCATTGAACTATATCCGTCACCCAACTCCCTATGATTTTCTGAGATGTCTCAATAGTTATCTAGTTGACTTGAGTTTTTTCTACTAGTCCTGAGAAATGTTCTGAGGAACAGGAGAGTCCCTTGGTTGAATAAATTTGGGAAATGGTGCTCATCACACCATTGATATGTACTTGAAGCTCGATAATGTATACTTGGCACACTGAAGGCAAGAAGTTCTTATAGTAAAGATCAATACTTTATATTTAACCTGGTGTTTTCTAAACAGGACCACAGGAACCCTCCCACCCACTTTTTTTTTCATAGTCTGTTCATCTCATAGATGCTGCTGTTTTATGGAACATACTTTGGAAAATGATGATCCAGAGTGATTCACAAATTCCTTAATGCTGTCCATGTTGTGTTATGTCATGTGAGCCCCTTATGTTGTAGTTTATGTTATAAAGTTTATTTAAAGGGAAAGATGTGCCTTTTCAGTTCATTTAGAGGCTGATACAAGGCATGGTGAGTACCAGAATGAAAATGAGCAATGGGGGCCCCCTTGTCCTCCAAAATTGAGTGTTTATGATAAGGAGTAAGAACAGGGATAGAACTTTTTTTTCTTTCTTTTTTTTTTTTTTTGCATACTCTAAAACCAACCCCTTTCAATTTGTTTGGTTGTTTTTCTTGGTATTGGATATTGAACCCAAGAGTGCTCTATCACCAAGCTATACCACATTTTTTATTTTGAGACAGGGGATCACTAAACTATCTAGGTTGGCCTCAAACTTGTGATCCTACTACCCTGGCCTTCTGAGTAGCTGAATTTACAGGTATGCCCCCACCACATTTGGCTAAAACTAGTCTTCTTTAAGTATAAAATTCATTGGTTTTTAACATGTTTACAAATCTGTGTAATCATTACCAGTCATTATTCAAGATCATTTTTATCATCCCAGAAAGAAACTCTGTGACCATTAGCATTTATCATTAGCACTGGTTGAATTGGATATTCAATCCTATTTGCTTTTGTTTCATATATTTTGAGGGCTCTTTTGTTAGGTGCGTATATGTTTATAGTCATTTTATCTTCTTGATGGCTTGCCCTTTTTGTCATTAAATGTCCTACTTTGTCTCTGATTTCTCTCTCCTACATTTTCTCCAGGAATGCAACAGTGTTTGTCTTATAAAATCTACTGTATCTGATAATAGTTTAGTCCTTAAGCTCTTTTTTTGGTTACTGTTTTCATAGCGCATTTTCTTCCATCTGTTTACTTTCAACCCATTGTGTCTTTGAATCTTAAATGTCTCTTATAAACAGCTTACAGTTGGATCATGGGTGGGTTTATAATTTGGTTTTTAAAATTCATTCTGCCTTTTCATTATGAGGATTAGTCCATTTATATTTAATGTAATTCCTGATCAAATAGGACTTAAGTCTGCTACTTCAGTATTTGCTTTTGTTCCTCATTCTTCCACTAGTGTTCTTTCATGTTCATAGATATCTATCTAGTATTACCCTGATACCAACACCAGACAAAGACACATCAAGGAAAAAAAATTGAGAACCAATATCCCTGATGAACATAGATGCCAAAATTCTTAATAAGATACTGGCAAATTGCCCACAAAAACATACTTAAAAGATAGTGCACCATGATCAAGGGGGGGGGGGG
>NW_025999896.1:4695560-4697702 GCF_001458135.2 Marmota marmota marmota | reverse complement strand
GGGGGGGGGGGGGGGGGTTCATCTCAGGGATGAAAGTTTGGTTCAACATATGGAAATAAATAAACATTAATCACATCAGTAGACTTAAAGACAAGAATCACATGATTATCTCAATAGATGCAGAAAAAGCATTTGACAAACTACAACAATTCACTCACATTCAAAACACAAGAAAAACTAAGGGTAGTAGAAACATATTTCAATATTGTAAAAGCTGTATATGCTAAGCCCAAGGTCACTATCATTCTAAATGGAGAAAAATTGAAAGCATTCCCTCTGAAAACTAGAACAAGACAAGGATGCCCTTTTGCAACTTCTATTCAACATAGTCCTGGAAACTCTAGCAAGAACAATTAGAGAAAGAAAATAAAGGGATACAAATAGGAAAAGAGGAACTCAAAATATCCCTATTTGTTGACAACATGATTATTTATTTAGAAGACCCCAAAAGCTATACCAGAAAACTCCTAGAACTCACAAATTCAACAAAGTTGCAGGATATAAAATTAACACCCATAAATCAATTGTGTTCCTATATATCAGTGATGAATCAGATGAAAAAGAAATTAGGAAAATTATCCCATTCACAATATCCTAAAAGAAAATAAAATATTTGGGAATCAATCTAACAAAAGAGGTGAAAGACCTCTACAATTAAAACTACAGAACACTAAAGAAAGAATTGAAAAAGACCTTAGAAGATGGAAAGATCCCCTGTGTTCTTGGATAGGCAGAATTAATATTGTCAAGATGGCCATACTACCAAAAGCACTATAAAGATTTTATGCAATTCCTATTAAAGTTCCAATGATGTTATTCACAGAAATAGAAAAAGAAGTCATGAAATTCATTTGGAAAAATAAGAGGTCCAGAATAGCCAAAGCAATCCTCAGCAAGAAAAGTGAAGTAGGAGGCATCACAATTCTAGATCTTAAATTATACTACAGGTATAGTAAGAAAAACAGCATAGTATTGGTACCAAAACAGACATGAAGACCCATGATACAGAATAGAAGACATACATACAAACCTTCATAAATACAGTTATAGACAAAGGCACCATAAACATACATTGGAGAAAAGATAGCCTTTCAACAAATGGTGCTGGGAAAACTGGAAATCCATGTGTAATAAAATGAAATTAGACCTCTATCTCTCACCCTGCACAAAATTCAGTTCAAAGTGGATCAGGGACTTAGGCATTAGACCAGAGACCCTGTACCTACTAGAAGAAAAAGTAAGCCCAAATCTCTATCATGTCGGCTTAGGAACTGGATTCCTCAACAAGACTCCTAAAGCACAAGAAGTAAAATCAAGAATCAATAAATGGGATTTTTATCAAATTAAAAAGTTTCTTTACAACAAAAGAAACAATCAAGAACATAAAAAGAGAGCCTACAGATTGGGAGAAAATCTTTACCACCTGCACCTCAGAACATTAATCTCTGGGATACACAAAGAACTCATAAAACTTAATATAAAACAAAACAAAACAAAAAACCCCAAATAACCCAATCAATAAATGGGCAAAGGAACTGAATGAACAGACACTTCACAAAAGAAGAAATATGAATATATGAAAATATATGAAAAACTTGTTCAACATCTCTAGCAATTACAGAAATGCAAATTAAAACTATACTGAGATTTCATTTTCTCTAGTCAGAATGGCAATTATCAAGAATACAAGTAACAATGTTGGTGAGGATGTGGGGAAAAAGGCACACTCCTACATTACTGGTGGGACTGCAAATTGGTGCAATTACCCTTGAAAGCAGTATGGAGATTCCTCAGAGAACTTGGAATGGAAACACCATTTGACACAATTATCCCCTTTCTTGGCCAAAGGACTTAAAATCAGCATACTATAGTGATGCAACCACATCAATGTTTATAGCAGCTCAATTCACAACAGCTAAGCTATGGAACCAACCTAGGTGCTCTTCCACAAATAAAGAAAATGTGGTACATATACTCAATGGAATATCACTCAGTCACAAAGAAGAATGTAACTGTAGTATTTGCTGGTAAATGGATGGAACTGGAGGATATCATGCTAAGTGAAATAAGCCAGTCCCCCCAAACCAAAGTCTGAATGTTCTCTATGCTATGCAGATGCTGAGTCACAATAAGCGGGGGGTG
>NW_025999896.1:4678803-4695535 GCF_001458135.2 Marmota marmota marmota | reverse complement strand
GGGAGGAGTTAGGGATATGCCAGACGGGGGGAGGGGATGGGGAAAATGTGAATGGGAAATATAGTAGAATGAATCGGACATAACTTTGGTTATGTTCACATATGAATACCCTACCAGTGTAATTCAACATCATGTACAACCACAAGAATGGGAAGTATGTATGATATGCCAAAAGGCATTCTACTGTCATGTGTAACTAAAAGGAACAAATAAATTTCATTCTGCCTTTTCATTATAAGATTAGTCCATTTATATTTAATGTAATTACTGATCAAATAAGACTTAAGTATTTGCTTTTATTCCTCAATTCTTCCATTAGACTTCTTTCAGGTTCATAGATATCTTCTAATTCACTATTTTAATTCTCTTATGTTTTAAAAATTATTTCACAGTGGTTGCCTTGGGGATTATAATAAACATTCAACATATAACAGTATACCTCAGATTAATTCCAACTTAATTTCAATAGTATATAAATCCTTGCTTCATTCCCTCCCTCTGGGTTGTTTTCATCATTTAAATCACATATTTATTTATATATGTATTTTATGCCTATCAACACAGATTTATAACTATTGCCTTATACAGTTGTCCTTTAACTCAGGAGAAAAATAAAGGTTATAAATTAAAAGTGCATTCATACACTTATACTTTTTTCTTCAGGTAGTATTCTTTTGTTTCAACCTGAAGGATTCCCTTTAATATTTATTTTTTCCTTTTATTAACTGGTTCTTTTTCAGTTATACAGAACAATAAGATTCATTTTGACATAATTATAAAATCATGGAATATAATTTGTTCTAATTCAGTCCCCAGATTCCCTTTCCCTTCCCTTCTCTTTCCCCTGTTCCCTCCCTGTACTCTATTTCCCTCTAGTATTTCTTGTAAATAGTGACAAATTCCTATTTCTCTCTCCTCTATCCTGGAAATGTCTTATTTCTTCATTTTTGTTTTGCTGTGCATAGAATTCTTGACTATCTTTTCTTTTAGCTCTTTGACTATGTAATAATCCCTCTGCCTTCTGGGACTCATGGTTTCTGATGAGAAGTCAGTTATTTATCTCATTGATGAGAATGAGAGATGAGAATGGTAAGCAATGAGCTGATTTTCTCTTCTGCTGTCATGCACAGTGGCACAGGCCTATAACCCCAGCTACTTGGGAAGCTGAGGCAGGGGGATTCTAAGTTTGAGGCCTGGTTGGGAACTTTTTGGGTCTCTGTCTCAAAATAAAAAGGGCTGGGGATGTTGCTCAGCAACAGAGCATTTGCCTAGCTTGTTTGAGGCCCTGGGTTTCAGAAATAGTACCCCTGACACAGACACACACACACTCGTGACACAGACACACACATACACACATGCACCAAAGAAAAGAAATGGCTACAAAGTTTCTCACTGGCATTCAGCTATTTTTTCTTGAATAACTCTTTGGATTGCTGAAAGCCTTTGGTTAGTTTCCAGAGTTTTGATAAAAGTTCATTTTATTTATTTTTTGTTAATACTGTTTTATGGAAGGGAAAATTTTTGGAGACTTCCTGACTCTTCCATTTTTTTTTTTTTCTGTATGTATGGTAGTGAGGATCGAACCCAGGGCCTGACACTTGCTAGACAAGGGCTTGCTGTACACTGAGCTATATCCTGAAACTGACTTTCATTTTTGCTGACATCTTTCTGGGATAGAACACTTGAAAATAAGAGTTAATGGGGGACAGATGTTGATTTTTGGAAAATTATAATTTACCATAAGGTATGAAAAAATGAGAGGTTAGTGATTAGAATTGACATACTTTTTACTCTTCCAGAGTGTTACTGTCCTTCCTTCTGGGCTTCTTTCCTGTTTCCCTTTTTGTACTTGTCTCATTTTGGTGTTCTTGGGGATTCTAGCTCAGTGCCCTGGGCCACCGTGCACCTAGTAAAATCTGTATGAGATCTCAATGGACAGACTTCTACAAAGGTTCAGATGGAGAGAGAAACCCTCTTAAAATGTGGGCTGTTTGAACACTGTTTTACTTTACTGTCCTTTCTGTTGGCTCTCTCATTGTTTTCCTAGGACTGGTCTAACAAATTGCCATATGAGCTTTGGTGGCTTAAAATAAACAAACTTGCTTTCTCACAGTTTGGGAGGCTGGAGGTCTTAAGGAGTAGACAGGGTGGTCCGTCTGGAGGCTCTGAGGGAGAAACTTCTAGTATCTGGTGACTGCTGGTGATCCTTGGCATTCTTTGGCACCCACATCACACTCACCTCTGCTGCTGTATTCATAAGGCATTTTCTTTAATGTCTCCTCATGGACTTCTTGAAGGATCCAGTCATTCGACTTAGGGTCTGTGGTTATCCAGTATGGTTTCATCTTACATCTGCAAAGACCCTATTTCTAAATAAATAAGCTTTCATTTTTCTTCTGGGTGATGTCAATTTTGGAGGGACACCATTGAACCCTATACATTTTCATATGCATATTCATAGAGCTTCCTGTGATATTCAAGATCTTTTAACAGTTTTGCATGGTTAGATTAGTATGGTCTTCTGGGAATAGTTTAGTGTCATCCACTGAGTGGGATACGGCACTAGGTAGACTTTCTAGATCATGTGTATACCAAGTGTAAACTTGCTTTAGAGTTATCCTTTGCTCATTTTGTTACTTCAGCCCTCTGTGCCTGTTTGCCAGTTTCTTGACTGTGACTAAACATCTCCAATCTATGGTGACTTGGCTAATTTTTATTAGCTTTCAGTGAAGATTTTTTTTTTAATTCACTTTAGATGACATCTATGGGCTCTTCTTTGCTGATGTAGAACAATATAAAAGGCAGAAGGAATTCCTGCCTATCTAGAGCTCATAGATGAGGAAGGTGGGACCAGAGAGGTTAAATAATATCCTGAGATCACATGGCAGCAGAGATGCCTGTCCCTAGCACTTTTCAGCACAGTCGATGTGCCAGGCGTCTTTCAAGAATCTTCGATTTTCAGTGTCTCTACTTTCCCATTTAGAAGTTGAGTACACTGAGATCTTAGGAGGTAAAACGACACTTGAGATCACAGAGTTAATAAATGGTGGTGATGATTTTCAGAGTGAGCCAGTCTGGCTCAGAGTGCTCGCTTACAGCCGCTCTGTTCTACTCCATCTGCAAAGTCTATGTTCTCTCCACTACCCTTGACTGAGTAAAAATGACCTCCAAGAAAGAAATGTTATCTAGGTAGGAAGATTCAGGGGCATCTCCTTGAGTAGTCAGACTTTATGGGAGGCAACATTTACTTAATCAGCCCACCAGAGAAGACTCCTTGGCTCGTCCCAGGTCTTACCTGTGTGTCCCAGCCGGCACCTTCCATGAAGAGGCCGTGAATGTAGGCCCCTTCCCGAGGAGGACTCCGGAACTCCTCTCTGTTCTTCTTTGTCACATCACACTGCAGGGCCATCTGGTCCAGTGGCCACTCATTCTTACGAGCCATGGACTGCATGATGGCAGTCAGGAAGGACTGGGGATTGAAGAAGCCTGTCAGCCACACAGTGGAGGGCATTGCAAAGTCACCTGTCCACATCTCCAGCTCCTTGATTCTGTTGAGGAGATCTAGAAACCAGGCTGCCAGGCCGGCTGTGGAAGGGTAGGCTCGCCTGGCCCAGGGCTCTGGCACCATATCTAGGTACAGGGCGTTCTGTAAGTTTTCCATGTCGCCGGTCATGGTCAGCTCCCCCTGAAGTGAGAGAGTGAGAGGGGAAAGAGTAAGGGGACAGGAGGTCCTTGGAAACAATCTGCCTCAGATTCCTCTGGCTTGCCCACCCAGGCAATGGGAGGTGTCACCAGCGGTGGATGCCACAAGGACTGTCCTGTCCAGTATTCTTTGCAAAGTCTGTGTCACAGAGTGTGGTCCTTAAAAACATTCCCTGCTCCAGCGATGATAGTCTCAACTGTCTGCTGATAGTGTTTTGGAAAACACGACCTATTCCCACAGTGGACCTTAAACCATCTGTGAGTGACATGTGCTCCAACCCTACTCCAAAGCTTGACTTTCCTGCAGCCCTCCAGGCTTCTGCTTGCAACTCAGAAACACAGAAGCCAACAGATTCAGTGGCACACGCTTGTGATCCCAGCAACTGGGGAGGCTGAGGCAGGAGGATCTCAAGTTCAAAGCCAGCCTCAGCAAAAGTGAGATGCTAAGCAACTCAGTGAGACCCTGTCTTTAAATAAAATATAAAATAGGCCTGGGGATGTGGTTCAGTGGTCAAGAGCCCTGGGTCCCTGAATTCAATCCCCAGTATCTTCCCTGCCCCCCACAAATAAAGGGAAGAAATACAGAAGCCAAAGCCTACAAAGACCTATGTAATCCAATAGATCAGGGTGATGGATATATAGTCAACTTTAAGGGGATCCTCTTTCAACTGCTAGATGGAATTTGTAAAGAAAGGTTTACATCAAAAAACATCTTTAAATTAAACTTTGCAATATTGGTTCTGTCAAATTTCTTGCAAATTGGTTCTGGCAATTTCTTGAAGACCCCACCTCATTTTTAAATTTTCCTTTCTATTGTTTTTAAAATTTAATTGGTGTATTATAGTTATACATAATAGTGGGATTCATTACGATATATTCATAACCATTGGGTTATTATGCACATAGCCCAATTTGCTGTCTTCTTCCCCAATACCTTCCCCTTTCTTCTCTGCCCTAGATCAACTTGTTCTACTCTACTGATCTCCCATCATTATTTTTATTATTTTAATTAGTGCATTATCACCATATATAAACGGGTTTAATTGTGGTATATTTGTACATACACGTAGCATAGTTTGCTAGATTTTGCTCCCCAGTACTTCCCCACGCTCTCCCCTCCTCCTTCTTCATCCCGAAGGCCCCATTTCTAATGCAGTGATTTCCAGGTTGCTGTACATTATAAGGGTACCCTGCAGGGTCTGGCTCACTCTGTCTTAAGTGCAGAGTGCCAGCCTCTGTGTGCAAACCCTCTCCCTTGGGGTCTTGATTTGCCCTTGCACTTGCTTGTGACTTGCACTGTAGAATTCTGGATCCAAATCTTTCCCTTAACTTTTGGAACTGTTAAGAAATGTTAAGTGCACCTACCTCATGATGAATGCCTTTCAGTGACTTGAATGATATCCAGAGATTCCTGATTAATAGGATGTAGATTAAACTAATAGATTCTTTATGATCTTCACATAGATAGTTTTTACACATAATTTTTTTTTCTTATTTTCTGTTACTGGTGATGGCATCCATGGCCTTGTGCATGTTAGGCAAGTGCTATACCATTGAGCTACATCCCCAGACCTTTATTTTGAGAGAGGGTCTTTCTAGGTTGCCCAGGGTGGCTTCAAGATTTTGATCATCCTGACTCAGCTTCCTGAGTGGCTGGGATTACAGGTGTGTGCTCACGGTTTACACATACTCTTTTTACACTGTAGATTCTAATGGCTGAACTCTTTTAAAGTAAAAATCCCTTAACATTTTAAAGGAAATACAGACATCCTTAATTATATCAGTGCTAGACGGGTCAGTCTAAATGAGTGAATACAGCCTGAATCACAGATATATTACCTTTCAAGTAAGAGGACTCTATTAACAGTAATAGAAAATAGGTTTCACCCCTGTGCCTACTTAGATTTATTGGGGTGGCTGACCAGAGCAGTGAAGGAGTCTGAGGTCACATCAAGGCTCAATAGGAAGTACGAGGGTACCACATCTACCACCAAAGTTATTACTTTTAACTACATTCAAATTAGGTGAACAGGTTTCTTCTGGTAGATTTCCTGAAGGATCTGCTAAAATGAATACTATTATGTTAAAATAGAAAAATATTTTTCTCACTATGTGGAATCTCTGCATCTGAAAAGAGGATGTAATTTATTTCTTGTCTACTTGAACCCACATGAGACTTCTGAGACAGTATGGTCTTTCTCTTGTCTGGAGTTATGTGATAACTTATTGTTATAATTTATAAATGAATTTAAGTTTTCCTTCAAATATCCAATTATTTAATAAAATAATATTAAGTGTAAAGATTAGTGAAAAGAAAAAAATATCAATGATGATCATACTTTTTGTTTCATGAGACTCCTATCCTCGTACTACCTGAGGACCTTCATTATAATGGTGAACAAAAGTAATGATGGTGGACATCTTTGATTTGTTCACAGACTTAGAGAGAGAGCATTTAATGGACTTTCACCATTAAATACAATAATTTATTAGGTGTTCTTCAAGTTAAGGAAATGACCTCTTTTATCTGTTTTTCTGATGTTTAACAACTGGATGTTAAATTTTGTCAAATGCCTTTTCTGCATGTATAAAGATGATCACATATTTTTTCATATAGTACACTAATAGGGTGAACTTCTTGGACTGATTTCTTCTTAATGTTAAAACCAACCTTGCATTCCTGGGATAATCCCATTTGGTCACACTGTATAATCCTTTTCTTATATTGTGTGATTTGAATTATTAACATTTGGCTAAGAATTTTTGCATTTGTGTCTATGAGGAATGTCAATCTGTCATTTTCCTTTCTCATAATGACTTTGATTTTGAAATCAACTCAATTCTGTTCTCATAAAATTGGTTGGGAAGTGTTCTCTCTACTTTTTTTTTTCCATTTTCTTCTTATTCTCCTCCTCCTCTTCTTCCTTCTTTCCCCACTCCTCCTTCCTGTTTTGTTAGCATTGCTGGGGATTGAATCCAGGTCTTCATACAGGACTAGGCATGTGCTCTACCACTGAATTACACCCCAAGCCCATAACTCCTTTATTTGATGATCTCTCCCTCCACCAGTACCATATAGTCCTAATTACTGTGGCTATATAAAGCAAACTTTGTTATTTTCTTACAGAAGCCCATGATAAGACAACCTTGAGGAAGAGAACCAGCAGATTTAGTGGGGAAAGTAACTGTGGTGGACTTAAAAAATGACCTTGAATGGGTGGGGGTGTAGCTCAGTGACAGAATGCTTGTCAGGCACATTCAAAACCCTGGGTTCCATCCCCAGCACCACACACACACAGCACATGCACGCACACACACAAAGACCTTTAAGAGCTACAAGCCATTTTAGGAAAGAGGACTAATGTTCCCCTTTGGAAGCTGGATGGGGGGCTGTTCTTTATGGGAAAACCACCTGATACAAGGCAAGCCCTTACCCACTGTTCTTGGCCATACACTGCAGTGCCCAAATAAAAATGTTTCAGGCCTACCATGTCTGATATGACAGCCACTAGCCACATCTGGCTATTTAAATGCAAATAAATTAAATTTTTGTTCCCAAGTCCCATTAGCTACATTTTTATGCTCTAGCCACATGTGACCTTATTAGCACAGACTGTTCAGAAGCTTTACAGGACAACACTTTCTCCGACAGAAAGACTGTTTCTGTTGGTCATGTGAACTGTATTATGTATGTTTTTGCCAGGCCTGTGTTTAATAAAAATGTTTTTGTACACATAAAATCACTGTTCGCTTGCCAATCTGGTGAAAATATATATACAAAAGTCATGATTTATTACAAAAAACAAAGTACAAAGGAGTTAATAAAATATAGGCCATATTGATTTTTTCCTTTAAAAGTTTTCAGTAGCCAGTATATGTCCATGGTTATGAAATATTTTTACAAACAATACAGCAATATAAATAATGCTATCAAGTTTGCTTTTCTACAAATGATTTTCTACAAAATCATTTTGGGTATTATTAGATTGAAGCGCATCTATGAAAGTATGTTGTATGTATGAGTGTCATCTGTCACGTGAATCGAGGGAGAATAAAGGACCTCACCCTGGAGTTGTTCTATAACATGACCCAACAGGACTCATAGTGTGTCAGGTCCTAGACTGCTCGCAGCACTGGAAGGGATATAAAGAAAATGCCCCAGTCTTTGACAACTCTGCCAAAGTGGGACAAACACAGAAGTCAAATGGGTCCCTGGACACTGCCAGCTGCCATTCATGTGCTTATCATACAGAGATGTCCATTGTTTTTGATTATCTCCGGGGGCTAAATTGACACTGAGTCTGTGTTACCATGACTCAGTGAAGCCATGTAAACTCTTGTGTTTTGTTGCAAGAAGAAATGATGTGCTTAGAAAAGATTAAAATGCATGCAATGCAGAGGGCTTTTAGAGCAGTGAAAATACCCTGTTTGATACTATGATGGTGGTTTGATACATATGATATATGTCATTATTTATTTGTACAAATCCATAGAAAGTACACCAAGAGTGAATCCTAATGTGAACTATGGATAATGGCTGATAACAATGTGGTAATGTAGTTCCTCAATTGCAGTGAATGTATCACTGTGGTGGGGGCTGTTGCTAGTGGGGAAGGGGCAGGGGGCACATGAGAAATCTCTGTATCTTCTGCTCAATTTTGCTGGGAACTTAAAACTGCTCTAAAAAATAAGATCTAATTTACAAAGAATGTAATACAACACTTAATTTTTAACACCCTTCAGAAATCTAAACTCATTTTGATTGCAAAGGAACATAAAATGTGTGACTTGGCTTTCTTAAAAATTTCTCACATCTGCTTATAATAAGATTATAATTTATTCCGACAGTGATTTTGCACTTACTAATTGAATGTGCAAGTGGTGGAAACTTCAAGAATGTACTGTCTCTTTGGTTTCCCCAGTTTAATGGGGGATGTAGAAATGATTTAGAAAAAGAAGAAATCATCCATCTTAAAGTTAGGTTTCTGAACTCAGGAATTTTCATGACCTTGAGCAAAAGTAAAGAAGTAGTTGAAAAAAAGCAAGAGAGAACCCCACCCCCACCCCAGTTCACTAAATATACCAGGCTCCCCTCCCGTGGAGGAGAGGAATATGCCCACAAACCCCAGGCCATTACATCCTGAAAGGTGTCTCAGAAAAAGAAATTAGTTTCCAGAAAGGTTGACAGATCTGTGGAGGCAAGGGTGGGTGGATAGGAAGATTCTGTGGCCAAAACCTGAATATATGGACCCATCTTAAAGGCTCAAACTACACTACAGTAAAGAAACCTGCTTGCATACACTCAATCATAAGTTTCCTAAACTCCTCTGGTCTGGATCTAGGTAATACCAATTAACATCCGCATTACCTGCTCATGGGTTGAGGCCACAGAAAGAAAACTTAAAACGCTGGACTTTGAAGAAGATGCTACATTCAGGGTGCTGTGACATTCTTCCTTTATTTTCATGTGGCAAGGGAAACTGGGAGAACTACAGGGTCCGTGGCACCTTTTCCTGGCTATGATGAAGGCTGTCTGGCTGAGACCTTAACTACTTATTCATCCCTAAAAATAAATGCTTTCATGATATTTCTTTGGTATAATACAGAAAAAAAGAACCCCAAACCTTATTTTTTCCTGTAGACTTTCACTCCTTTAAGCCAGGGAGCTTGTTAGAAGTTCTGATTCATAGGCTACAGTCCAAACCTAAGGATTCAAGTCTCTAGGGGTGAGGGGTAGGAAACCCCCATTTGGAAAGAGTTCCTCTGGGCATCTCAAGCAGCTGCTGCCCTGGGCTCACAGCCATGCAGTAGCATTCAGTCTACAGAAACCAGGGACAGGACAGCAATGCCCAGAACAGCTCCCTCCTTGAGGGGCTCCATGCTACACCCTGTCCTAAGGATCAACTCCCTTCAATTCTTTCTTCCCTAGGGAAATGAGATTGTAGATGGTTATTTATTTATTTATTTATTTGGTACTGGGGATTGAACCCTGGGGTACTTTACTACTGAGCTACATCCCCAGATCCCCAGTCCTTTTTATTTTATTTTAAAATTTGAGTTAGGGTCTCATTAAATTTCTGAGGCTGGTCTTGAACTTGTGGTTCTCCTGCCTCAGCCTCCTGAGTCTCTGGGATTACAGGGGTGAACCACCATCCCCTCGGAAGATGTTCTTTGCAACAAGCTTTCATTAGTATAAGACACGGGGACGTGAGGAGATTGGAAGGAAATAGAAATGGTAAGGGTCCCACCACTTTCCGTCTGGCTTGTAAACTAAGGTTGACAGCAGTCGTGCATCTTTGTGGGAGAGGGCCAGATGACCAAAGGCACATGGACCAGGGCAGCTAATAGGTGATGATTAAAGAGCCAAAGCAAGCAAGACAACCGTCCCTCCCAGACCTGAACTATTAAGTCAATGCAGTGTGTGGGAGTGAAGACCAGAACAGATTCTGGCATCAGCAAGTCAGACTTCACGTCTGAACATCTTTGAACATCTTTACTTATTTAGAAGCGATTTTTTTTTTTTTTTTTGTCGATCAGCAGAGGAAATCAATCACCGAGGCATAGAAATAGTCTGATGCCATTAAACATTTGAATAATGAAAAATAGTTGTCAACCCTGTCCTTGTCTCCATTTAAGATATCACTCCCCAAGTGAAAGGGAATACAAGCCACAGAAGTGAGCCATTTGCCTCTTAGGACAGATTCTGGGCTCCTCTGCTTTGTGCCTCTGAAGCCCCCTTCTCTTGTTGTCACCTGTCTTAATTTATCTTTCTTCCAAAGCTTCCTCCATACCACTTCTATGGGGGCCTTGCCTTATCTCACACACCTGTTTCGCCTTTCTTCTCTGGCTTCTCTCTATGTGACATTTAATTAATTCTGCCATGTATTATAATCCATTTGATTGTTTCCCCAAGACTGTCCTTCTGGAAGGTGAGGCTCCACTTTCAGACTCCTGAGACTTGCCTGAAGAGCTCCTCCGTCAACATAGCTTGAACTGGACTCCACCCCTTGCCCCTCCATCTTTGCCCAGCCATGCTCTGTGATTCATGACACAGAGTCACAGCAAAGACTCACAGAAGAAAAATGCATGTGAATGAATCGAAAGTTAAATGGCTAAATAGACTGCATCCAATTGCACCGATTCAATAAGCTAAGATTGCAGCAAAACTTCTGAAGATGATTGCTAATATATACCTGCTTGCTGAGAGCCACGGCCGAGTCTGTATGGTCCCTGGCATTTTGCCAACAGTATTGATTGACAGGCGAGGCATTACTATCCGCCTCTGCCACAACTTTTGAGTTCTCGCACTATTTTGGAGTTCTCGCACTATTTTGGAGTTCTCGTGGGGATTTCCGGGGATTCCCCGAGAGTTCCCATTGGTTGGGGAAGTGCAGGAGGAGGGATTTCCGAGAGAGATATTTCCGGCTGGGGGTTTCTGGAGAAGCCTCGTGGCGTTCGGGAGGATTCCCCGGGAGCTGTGTGAAGTGTTTTCCTGCAGTTTAAAAATAAAGTTTGTTCCTGCTTCAGTGGCTCGTGATTTGTGCCCAGCCAGACTGCGGCACCTGCTTACCACAGTAACGGAGACGCATGACAGGCAAAATCCTTATTTACATTTGAGATTGTTAAGTGGCATCTTGTATTTCATTTGATTATAAGCCGGTACAGGATTTGGAAACACTGGCAAACTCTGTGGGTCTTCAACAACCCATTCTTTTCTCATCTTTATTCTCATTTTTCTACACCCATATTGGGGGAAAGAGAAAATTAAAAGGTTTCTTTAAAAAAAAAAAACCCTAGTAATCTAGATTTTGTAGTTTGTTTCCTAATTTTTATATGTCTATATGTGAAAAGTTGACAACTGTTCTTCCTACATACATGGGGCCACAACTCCAAGAGCCATACACGAAGCCACCAGCAGTTCCACACCCAGACCTCCAGGGCTCGTGTGAGCTTTTATCATCAGCTACAAAACTAGGTTCTTACTTTCCCTCTGTTTGGGATTACAGTTATTATTTTTTTATGACATGGGGGGTTGAATCCAGGGCCTCATACACGATAGGCAAGTGATCTGCCATTGAGCTACTGCCCCAGACCCAGATTACAATTCTTTTAATAAACGTGCCAGTGTAAATGGACCACACTCACCTTCCTCAGTTCCTCAAAGGTGGCAAGATCTCCCATTTACCTGTCATCCAGGTGAACAGTCACAACAGGCTCCAGGCTAGATACTTGACATCACCTCGCAGTGAATAAAGTAAACTTGCCTAAGTCATTTCTAGAAGATAGTAGACTTTCTTTGCTCAAGAGAAATGTCAGAGCATGGGCAGTATCTTGTTCTTCCAGACAACTTCATGGTCAGGTTTTGGTTTCTGGACTTACATCTTTTGGGCATTTAGGTTGCTCTAGAACAAATGCCTTCTGGTTCCTAGGTTCCCTCATGTTGCTTTTTTTTTTTTTTCCCCTGTGGGGAAAGATGTGTTCTCTAGCCATGCCTCTCCCCCTGTAGATCTCACTCACCTTTAAGCCAAGGTCCAGCTCCCTCAGTGAGCGCTGAATCTCTCTGGTGAGGAGGTTCATCCGCTCACACTCCTGGAAGGCAACTACAATGTAGGGAGTGCGCTCCTCCACTTTGGCCATCAGTTCTGGGATGTTAAACTCATCTGTCACCCGTTCCAGTATTTCTTCCAGAAGGACCTTGACCTGCCCCACGGCAGAAAACACACGATTAAGAAGGGTACTCTGATTTTCCAGAAGGACTCCATCTTCCTGCAATATGGCGCCAGAGAGGTCAACCACCCATCACCTGCTGCCTTCCGCCTCTTGTGTGCTTGCAAAGGTCAATTAGGTCAGGGATTGAGGACTGATTCCAGGAGCACCTCTCCTTAGCTTGCCAGCTCTCTGTGATTTGTATGACCAGCTTGAAAAAACTAACACAGATGATTCTCTTAACAACTGGGGTTGAAAAACTCAGAGGCTGACCCAGTTAGCTACGGGAACAAAACTAGTAAGCTGTAAGTAGACTTTGACCTAGGATGGCCCTTGTGGGTCATGTGACGCTGAAGTGATGTGAGCAGCAGTGATGAATGTGCATATGTATATGTGTGTGTGTGTGTGTGTGTGTGTGTGTGTAAATTGCATTTGTACTGACCATGTACAGATTTGTCCTTGTCATTACTCTTCAAACAATATAGTATAACAATTATTTACATAGCATTTAAATTATATTAGGTCTTACAGGTGATCTAGGGATGATATAAAGAATACAAGAAGATGTGCATAGATTATATGACCTGCCCCACTATGCTATTTTACATAAGGGACTTGAGCATTGTGGAATTTGGCATCCTTGGGGGGTGATCCTAAATCAAATCCCCATAGAGACTGAGGAGTCACACATGCACGTACACACACACACACACACTCCGTTCTCTGTTTCAGTTTGGTGATACTGTGGTTTCTATCCTTGAAGAGGCACCGTCATCTATCATGTAAACCTTCTCTTCTACCCACAATTTCTCTCCCCATACAAACTGTCAGCTAATTAGACCAAGGGAGTTAGAACAACCAGGGTCTGTCTTCTGGAAAATTGGAATTGAGGTGCAGAGATTGTGGGTTATTTGGGGGCAAGCACTTGGAGGCTGAGTCTGCCATTTTGGAGCAAATGAGTAAGCCCGGGAGGTCTGTCAGCAAAGACAGAAAAATGAAACAAGTGCAGACATAATAGGCCATATGGCCAGCAGATTGGGATGTAGGGAGAGGGCGGGAGAGAGCATGTGAGTGAGCACCAGCTCTTCCTGGAGTCCCAAGAGAGCCAAACTCCATATGCCTGCTGTGGACTCTGCTGTTTTTATCTTCTTGGTCCACTTCTTCTAGGAGCAGGTCCCTATTTCCTTTGAGAAATGACCTCTTCCCCATTGTTCTGGAAGACAGTCACTGGGCCCAGCCTCTCCTGATTCAAATTAGGCCAGTCAGATTATCTTTCCCAAGAGCAAAAAAAATATGAAACCCGGCATCCATGGATCCATTGGGAGGGAGGATGGAGGTTCCTTGAAAGGCCTGTTCCTTGAAAGGCACTCTGCTTTCTCCCTGGGACCTTAAAGCCATCATGGTCTTTGTTCTTTCTTAGGTTAATTTTTTTTGATATACTGAACCATTTCTTGCCTAATTCAGTTAGATCAGTGTCTGTTCCTCACAACAAAAGAGCCCTGACTGGGGTGATACAGCACCCGTAAGCATGACTCATAGGCATAGATGCAAGTCACTTAGACTTCAAGTTCTTCATCCATAAAAATTTCTAAGAATCTCTCAATCAGCCCTGATTTCCCAACTCCCAGGGTTGATGCAAAGATCGAATCAAATAAGCTGATGGATGTGGCAGCATCTGAAAGCTATAAAGAACTACATAAATGTAAAGAATGATTAATTTCCCCCTTGCCTTGTGTGGTTAACATACAATACATTCTCCAGGAAAGGAGCTGATGTTGGGAAAAAAGAAACTAAAAACCCATCACCCCGTCACGAAAGGGTCTAGTGCTGTCACAGCAAAGACAGGAATGGAATTTTAATGGTACCACAAAGTGACTGCCAGAGTGGAAGATAAACGGCTAACAGTATATCATATTTCTGTCTTGAGTTGAATTTGAAGAAACAACCCTCTGTCAGTGAGCTGCCATTTGGATTTTATTCACAGAGTTGAAAAACACAGTCAGGAGGTATTTTTGCAAAATACATTGAATTTGGGGACACAGAGTTTCATCCCATCTCTGATCAGGCTGTGAAAAGTTTGGCGGTCAGGAAAGCGAGAGGGTGGATAGGGAAGTGAACAGGTTACAGACAAATACGGGACTCACTTGCTCAGGGAACTCCCGGCCCCATTCAGATAGGAGGAGTGGGCTCCAATCTTCTTGGTTTCCAGGAGCAAATGGTTTTGCTTTTTTTAAAAAATGTGTGTGTGTGTGTGTGTGTGTGTGTGTAATTGAACCTAGGCATTCTCTACCACCGAGATACATCTCCAGCCCTTTTTATTTATTTTTAATTTTGAGATAAGACCAGCCAAGGCTGGTCTCAAATTTATGATCCTCCTGCCTCAGCCTCTGAGTCACTGGGATTACAAGTGTGTGCCACTGTGTTCAGCTGCTTTTTTTCTTTTCAGAAAAGTAATAGATACATACCAGAAAAACCTAAACATTGCAGATACATATGATATTAGAAGCAAACCGCTCCCACAATCTTAACTCTTCCCCCAAAGGGGACAACACTGTGAAAAAAGGTTTTGTTTTGTTTTTATTTCTGCAGATATCTTTCAATGCACATAACTCTATCTCCCAGTCATCTATCCATCCATCTACCCACCATTTTACTTATCAATTATCCATTCATCTATCCATCCATCATGTCTGAGCCTCTTCTCTCTTTCTCTCTCTGCCCCCACCCTTCCCTGCTTTTCTCTCCCTCCCACTAATAGAATCCTATTATGCACCCTTTCAGCTTGCTTTTTCTACCTTATAGAAAGTCTTGGACACAATCCCTTGTTATTACAAATGGACTTTTTAACAGTGTGTACTATTTAAACATCCCCAAATTTATAAGTCATTTCCCTACTGGTAGATATTTGGTTTGTTTACTATTTCTACTGCTATAAACAATTATGCAATAAATAAATATAAATACTTCATAAAACCCATGCAGTTTTGAGTGTTTCCTCTGGATGATTTCTTAGAGATAGACTCATGAATAAAAATATGAACATTTTAAATTTGGATAAATTATTGTCAAATTATACTATAAATTAAACTTCCATCAACAGAGATAAGAGTACTTATTTTTTATGCACTCACTACTGAATATTATCATAATTTAAAACCCTTACGATTAGGTGAAAAATAATATTTCACTTTACTTCTTCTAGATATGAATGCTGAGAATATTTTGCAATTTTTATTGGCTGTTTGTATTTGTCATGCGAACTTTCCTGATGCTCATCTTCTTCCTCCCTTCTTCTCTCGGGTTCTTTTTCCATAAGTAAGAATTTCCTATATTACGAAAATCTGCTCAATGCCCCATATCTGGGCTGTAAATGGGCTCTCATAGTTTGGCTTTGACTTTGTTCATGATGATTTTTGCTTTGCAGATGTTTTAAAGTTTTCAAGCCATCAAATTTGCCAATCTTTTTCTGAGTTGTTTTTTTTTTAAGTTGCAAAGTGTCTTCCTCTTTGAAAGATCATAAAAAGCATTCTCCTGAGATGTTTCCAGTGCTTTTTAGATTTTTATGTTTCACATTAAAATATTTCAGCCATCTGAGATACAGTTCAGTAAAAGGGAGAAGAGAACCTACTTTACTTTGCGCTCAATTACTAGCTAGTTGCTAAGCCTAAAGGAATCCAGTATTGGAGGGATTTGAGGGCTACCTCATCCCTGAGGAAGAAAAGAAAGTCATATATCCAATTGGTGCTATGGGCTGTATTGTCCCCGCCCCGCCCCTCATTTACATGTTGAAGTCCTAATTCCCAGTATCACAGATCATGACTGACTGTATTTGAAGATAGGGGATTTAAAGAGGTGTTTAAGTTAAAATGAGGCCATTAAGGTAAGCCCAAGTCTCACTGGTGCCCTATAAGAAGAGAAAATATGGACACAAAAATAGAGAAACCTAAGGCTTAAGCATAAAGTTCATGTGAGGACATAGCAAGGAAGTGGCTATCTGCCTGTCAAGAAGAGAGGCCTCTGGAGAAGTCAGCCCTACCTATGCCTTGATTTTAGATTTCTAGTCTCTAGATGAATGAGAAAATAAATTTCTGTTCTTTAAGCCACCCAGTGGTGTTTTGTTATGGCAGCCCAAGCTGACCCCTCCTGATTAGTAGCACATCCATCTGCTCAAGAGAGTCATCAGGAGGGAAGCAGTGTCTCAGGCACAGTCATCAATTGAACTCACTGTGTCCTAGAGAGACAATTCCAGATTGAGCTGGAGATAGTAGCTGATAGGGTTGCCTTCTCCCTAACTCCCCTACACACACACCGCCCCCCCCCCCCC
>NW_025999896.1:4659259-4678779 GCF_001458135.2 Marmota marmota marmota | reverse complement strand
TTCCTTCCTTCCTTCCTTCCTTCCTTCCTTCCTTCCTTCCTTCCTTCCTTCCTTCCTTTCACACTGGGGATTGAACCTAGTAGTACCTTGTGCCTGTTAGGCAAATGCTCTAGCATCTACCTACAATCTCAATTCTTAAGAGTCAGAATTTCAAGCTCGATTTTAGGCATATTAAAAGTTGAGAACTGCTATTCTGATGACAGCATTCCATGCCATTAAAGTGCAAATCCTTTGGTATTTCACTTTCTTAAAAATCAGTCCCTGCAATGAAAACATTGGTAGTCACCCAGGCTCCCTAACCCTTGATTCCCCCAAAGTCTTTCCCTAACCCAACAGTATCTCTGATTAAAGGAATCCAAGCAGTGTCATGGGTGGATGGGGGTTGACGAATGTACTCTCTTGGAAAAATTTCACCGAGAAGTTTCCCTGTGGTGGCCCTTTTTCTTTTCTGCCCTCTGCTATCCCCACATCAGGAACAGGGCCTCCAAAGTGCCTTGAGTTATCCTCAACCCATACCCAAGTCTGCTTTTCTACACCATAATTCACCTCCACCTTCCTAAAACTTCAGGAGATCCTCGTGTAGAAGCACTTAACTGGTGTTCAGAGACTCTGGCTAGAAGTTATTCAAAGAGAAGTTCTTTTCATCAAAAGGAGTATTTATCTGAAAGGACATTGGTTGGTAGAAGGAGGGTGGAGCATTAGAAGCATCCATCGTTCCTTGGTTTGCCAAAGAATCCTGAGTTAAGTTTCAAGGTTCCCAAACCACCATTGTTCAGCCCGGGTCTTTCTTCACTTTGGCAGACAAACCAAATAAAAACTAATATTCTGTAAACCTGTACATTGCCCACCCCAAAGGCTTCCTATGATTTAACTAGAGAGTCAGTGTTTTGACATGACCAATCTGGGAGGGGCTCTTAGAGGCAAAGGGCCAACACTTCAGACTGGTGGTACTGTGCCTTGTGTATATTATCCATGCTCTGTACCGCCAACATGGCCAATAGGATAGGAGTAGGGCGCCTCTCTACAGTCCTGGGCTCCCCAGTTTGATCTCAGGCAATCCCCACCACTCACCTTTTCTTCTCTTGTGGCACCGGCTCCGTCTCCTGCTTGGCTGTCCCGAGGCTGCAGCTCCAGCACGGTGCGGAAGAGCTTTTCTGAAAAGAAAAAAAGCAGCTGAACACAGTGGCACACACTTGTAATCCCAGTGACTCAGAGGCTGAGGCAGGAGGATCATAAATTTGAGACCAGCCTTGGCTGGTCNCCCCCCCCCCCCCAGCTTTTCTTTCTTCTTCCTTAGTAACACAACAACTTAGCCTTGTGCCAGCTTCCTTTCACAGAGATGTTAACTGGGAGTAGATTTAGGTTAAGAGATTAGAAGTGTATGTAAAGTATGCAAATCCTGATCATTTGATATCTAACAACAAAACACTATCTCTGAGCTTGGTTCTTTGCCCTTTCTTTGGCCTGCTACATGGATGGGAAGGAACAGAGCTCATAAGAAGATATAAATGATATGAAAACCACTACCATGAGCATGGGGCATTGCACAACAGGTCATGTGCCCAGTAGACTGCATGCTTCTCCCACACAGTGTCACAAGTGGCAGTTGATCACAGTTCCTACCATTTCTGGCACACATCACACACATTAACCACCACCACCACCACCATCACCACCATCATACCTTGAATTATCTGGGGGAGGGGTAAGGAAACAACAAAGGTTGGAAGCTTCTTTGAACTTGACCTGAAGAATCCTAAGTCTAATACTTATTGAGTTCCAACCTTTCATTTTTACAGCTAAGAATGCTTTTCCCTCTGGGTGGTTAGATTCTTTCCTTTATTCTCAAATCATATCATAGGGAAGAGTGGAATAGGCAGAGCAGTATGATTTAAAGATTTCTCATGTGCTCACATACATCAAAATTAATTCCTGCACCTAACCGTAGATTTTAGAATCAGAATTTTTTTTCTCTCTCTCCCTTCCTTCCTTCCTTCCTTCCTTCCTTCCTTCCTTCCTTCCTTCCTTCCTTCCTTCCTTCCTTTCACACTGGGGATTGAACCTAGTAGTACCTTGTGCCTGTTAGGCAAATGCTCTAGCATCTACCTACAATCTCAATTCTTAAGAGTCAGAATTTCAAGCTCGATTTTAGGCATATTAAAAGTTGAGAACTGCTATTCTGATGACAGCATTCCATGCCATTAAAGTGCAAATCCTTTGGTATTTCACTTTCTTAAAAATCAGTCCCTGCAATGAAAACATTGGTAGTCACCCAGGCTCCCTAACCCTTGATTCCCCCAAAGTCTTTCCCTAACCCAACAGTATCTCTGATTAAAGGAATCCAAGCAGTGTCATGGGTGGATGGGGGTTGACGAATGTACTCTCTTGGAAAAATTTCACCGAGAAGTTTCCCTGTGGTGGCCCTTTTTCTTTTCTGCCCTCTGCTATCCCCACATCAGGAACAGGGCCTCCAAAGTGCCTTGAGTTATCCTCAACCCATACCCAAGTCTGCTTTTCTACACCATAATTCACCTCCACCTTCCTAAAACTTCAGGAGATCCTCGTGTAGAAGCACTTAACTGGTGTTCAGAGACTCTGGCTAGAAGTTATTCAAAGAGAAGTTCTTTTCATCAAAAGGAGTATTTATCTGAAAGGACATTGGTTGGTAGAAGGAGGGTGGAGCATTAGAAGCATCCATCGTTCCTTGGTTTGCCAAAGAATCCTGAGTTAAGTTTCAAGGTTCCCAAACCACCATTGTTCAGCCCGGGTCTTTCTTCACTTTGGCAGACAAACCAAATAAAAACTAATATTCTGTAAACCTGTACATTGCCCACCCCAAAGGCTTCCTATGATTTAACTAGAGAGTCAGTGTTTTGACATGACCAATCTGGGAGGGGCTCTTAGAGGCAAAGGGCCAACACTTCAGACTGGTGGTACTGTGCCTTGTGTATATTATCCATGCTCTGTACCGCCAACATGGCCAATAGGATAGGAGTAGGGCGCCTCTCTACAGTCCTGGGCTCCCCAGTTTGATCTCAGGCAATCCCCACCACTCACCTTTTCTTCTCTTGTGGCACCGGCTCCGTCTCCTGCTTGGCTGTCCCGAGGCTGCAGCTCCAGCACGGTGCGGAAGAGCTTTTCTGAAGTCTGGGTTAGGAAGCCGATCTCTGCATTTGGGTGAAGGCCATAGAGGTAGGGTGACTCTGCAGGCAGCTCGGCATCAATGTACTGAAATCAAGGGCAAGCTCACTTCAAAAAGCAACCAAGATGCACCTCCCACCTCCTACAGCAGCTCCTTCTCTGCAGGGGCACATTCTCTTTGGGGGCACATTCTCTTCCCCAGTCCGTCCTTGACTTCACTTATTTTCTTATGCCAGACCAGCTTCCCAGAACAGAACTTTCACATTCACTACACCCCCTTCTTTTGGGGGGAAGTTTAGACAATGCTATCCGTCTCCATTTCCAGCCCTTTCCACTGCTCACTGATATATCCTTGTTTCCGCAGGACTTCTCATAGTATTTTAAAAATATAAATACCTCCCTGGTATTTTCACAAACTGCAGAAATGATCCCTGAAATCTTTTCCCCCTGGTGTTTTTACTTGAAGTCTTTTAGGATACGAATTCTCTTCCTTTTAAATTCTTTCTCTTCCCTCTGTTTATCTTAACCAGAGATGACATGCTTTAACACATATGTGGCACTGTGCAACCCAAAGTCAGTGTGTGATTTGGGCTGTAGGATGAGCAAGTTTGGCTGAGAACAGAAGAGTTCACAGCCCTGGTGAAAAGCATTGCAATTAAAACATTATAAAAAAAGCGAGTCTCCCAAACAACAACACATCTAATGGCCACAGTCTGCGACGCCTGAAAAATCCTGCTCAGTTTGTAAGGGTCACTTTCTTCTCTGGATGTTTTGAGTGTTCCTTCACAAATCTGTTTATAATAATGAGAAACTATCTCCCACGTTACGCTCCAAATATGATTCTGATGATTACTTTGTGTTAGTGACGTCTCACCTGGGTAAACATTGCTCATTGTTAAAGGCAAATTTGCATGTTTATCTTTGTATTTCCTCCAGCACTCAGGACAATCCTGCGCCCTGATGTCCTACAACAATCTATTCCCTCACAGATGAAAGAGAGTTGTAAAGAAAGGAAAGCCCAGCTTAGTTGTTTGGACATGTACAGACCATGCTACTACGGAAACGAGATTCAGATCCACTTGCTTATCTCACTTGGCTCATCCCCTGCTCCAGCCCCCTGTCGAACTATCTCATGGACACTAGGGGACGCTCTTGCACTGTTTTCCTGGGTAAAGCCTTGCTGCCTTTAAAGATAGCTAACAAAACCCAATTCCTCTTATTTTCCTTAAGGAGTCTTACTATTTTCAATTTCTTCTCATAGGTATGGTTTTTGTGGATCAAATAACTTTTATAATTAACTCTCTTATACTTAATATTTCTATGATCAGCATTTTCCTTGGGTTTGGTATAAACTTTGGTAAATTTAAGATCTTTTAGGCATGATTAAAAAAATCTAGCAATATTTTTTTTTCAAAAATTATCTTTGAGTGTGTTTTCTATGGCAGAGAAAGTAGTTTAAGTAGGCAAAGCTGAATGTTTTTAAAATAGCTGTAGAAATAGTATGTGAAAAACTAAAGTAACAGTAAGAAAAATCTCTATGAGAACTATTTTCCTGCATGTGGATATGGATGCCTTTATTCATAGCATCAACAGAGAATGGGAGGGGAGAGCAATCTGTCCACATATGGTATAAAGATATTTAGAATCACTGTTAGAAACTTTATTTAAAAATTGCTAAGCTCTTACTTGAAATAATATTGACTTTGCCAATATCCTGAATAAAAACAACCAAACAACTGTCTTAGATGCTACTTGCAAAAAAGAAAAACAAATAGAATTATTTTTTAAATACTTATTTTTTAGTTGTAGATGAACACAGTGTCTTTATTTTATTTTATGTGGTGCTGAGGATCAAAACCAGGGCTTCACACATGCTAGGCAAGCGCTCTACCGCTGAGCCACAACTCCAGCCCCAACAAATAGAATTATTGAATCAAATGACTAGAATAAAAAAAAAGATCTCTAAAGTCTCAAATTTATGATTAATGTGAGGCTAGACCAGAAATTCATTCTTAAGTTAAATAAGAGAATCTTGGGGTGAAGAACCAAAGTTGATACAAACTCAGCTCTTTAAGCCCCTCTTCTCAGGACCCTGCCTCAAGCCTGTAGCCATGTCCCAACATGAATAGAACTGATCATGTGGGGCAGATGGGAGGATTATCTAGACCATGTGTGCACCATCATGCTATGGGGTACACAGAGCAGAGCCTTACCTGATGATAACCATTGTAGTCCAGGTTGTTTGGGAGTGGGAACCCTGGGGCCAGGTACAGTTCGCCTTCTAATATTTCTGGTTTAATGAATTCCTCCAGGTAGGTTCTGCAGAGTCTCCTGTCCCAGTCATCAGTGATATGGCCCCCATACATGATCTCACCAAACAGGTAGCGCAAGTCATCATAGGGTACCTGAGAGGGAAAGAAAGAAGGAGAGAAAGATCCACATGCAGATGCTGGGGCTGGCTTGATATGCGGGCAGAGCATAAGCTACAGGATGGGATGTTTCCTCAGGTAAGGAGCAACGTCTTATTTATTTGCATACCCTCAGTGCCCAGAAGTGAAAGGCATTTTATCTAAGTGTTTAAGTTCACTTTAACACTTGAGAAAACATATCAAAGGGCAAGAAGAGATAAGGTGCCAACCCCTCACACAGATGCCTTCTCTCTCGCATGGTCATTAACCATGACATTGAAGTCAGGCTCTTCCTAGAAATGCTTTAAATAGGTAAGTGTCAAATGGAGGGAAGCAGGGACCAGGGAACTTTTCTAATTTTCTGCCATTAATGACAAGATTAATTGTTCCCTTTAGAATTTTGAAGTGAATAAAATACAAGTTATACGTTTTCTAAAATGAAAGTTAGGGTGGGCAGGCACTTGGAAAAAATAGTGATATGGGCAGGTGGAGTTCCCAGGACCCAGGGGGCTGGAGGCAGAAGGATTTCCCAGGGCATGTTGGTCTTATTCATTTTCCCCAAAAAGGAAGAGGTGTTGGCCCTGCTGATGCTGTGTTTGGTCCATGGACAAGAAGAGACTTGATGGTGTGAACATTCCTTTAAGTGGAAGATCATCAATTTTTAGTGCAAGTTTTCCCTGAATCTGAGTTATCACAACAGCAGAAGAGATGGTATAGCAAGGATTTGGTTCCTTCTTCATTTTTGGCAAAGCCATAGGATGAAGAGCTGTATGCCCAAGACAATGTCTTCATCCTTGGCTAATTACATTGGGAACTCACATTAGCTAAGTATGAGGTCTCTTCCTGCCAACCCACAGACCACCTGTTATGCTATGAGTACACATAGTGGTCTGGTGGGTACCCGGACAAAAATCTCATGGGACCAACTCACACCAGGCATGAGTCACTAGTTTGGGTTTCTAGCTTCTTCGCCTCTGATTTCATTATGATATTTCTCAGTCTCAGACTGGTCCTGGGGTCTACACCTCCTCTTCCCACTCACGTAGGATACAGACCTCTCTGGGAATCTCTCCCACCCTCTGTATGGGAATGACACATCAACTGAGAGGTGACCCTCCTGACTTACACCTGTATCCCTCTCCTTTACCTTTGCATTGGCCTCCAGGAAATTGTAGAGCACATTCACTGAGATGGTGAGGTCTCCAGTGTTAAAAGGATAGGACCGATTCCAACCTTGAGGTCCAAACTTCCGTCTTTCTGCCACCACCGCGTGAAAGTAACAAAGAGCAAAGAGGATGCTCTTAAACTCTGTCTCCCTGGAGCACATCTCCAGAGTGTCCTGAAAGGAAAGCATTGTTTGCAATATTGACACAACAGCTTCCCTTCCCTGGGTCAGGCTCTGGGGTTATAATTGGGATTCATCCTGGTTAGGGTTTGAGTTACAGTCAGATGATGATTGCACTGAGTATATGTAGGGGACAAACTTGAGAGAACTTGTAGAGGGCTTGGATTTTAGTTTAACGTTTGAGTTAAGGTTTACATTCAGGTTATAATCGGTTTGGTTTATAGTTCAAATTTGCAGATATGGATGTACTAATTAGGTTAGCTGGTATAATGAATAGAAAACAGGGTAGTGGACCACAATGTCCTTGTGCACTGGGGTGTGGTTGGGGACTCCCCCAGTATCATCTCTAAACCTTCCCTTCCTGCCATACTTTTCTTGTTTATCATGAAGCCTCAGTAGGTGTAATTGCTGCCTATGTGACTAAGGAATCCCTAGCTCATTTGCTGGAGGAACGGCTAAGATGAGGGAGTGGTTGGGAACTAGAACTACAAGAGATGGAGGAGTGCTGTGATCTCCAACCTCCTCACTGCTCTCCCAAACCTGAGCATGGATGACCCAACACAAGGCTGAGGAAACCAGAATATGGAGAACTCTTGGCTGAATAGCAGGAGGCACAGGAAAAGATTTAGCTAGTGAAGGAGAAAGAAAGAAGAGAGAGATGGAAGAAAATAGAAGCAGGCGATGGTTTAAAGGGAAGCAATGAGGCTGTGCTTAGCAGATTTTTCAGGGTGATGGTAATGTGGCTACAGAGGGGGAATGCCTATATTTTTAAGGGATGATAGGATGGGAACCCTGGAACTCTTTAGAATTAAAAATAGTATCCTCTAAGTGAGATTTTCTGTTCAAGATGGAGCAAGAGGTGGCAGCTGGAGCCCAAGAAAGACACTTTCAAGTTGCCCACTAATTGAATTTAGCTCAGTCCTGGCATTTCTTCTAGGACTCATCTTTTGACTTTGCTCACATGGGCAGCAGCAGACAAGGAGGCAGGACAGTGGGCTTTTGGTGAGTCTAATTTCCCCATGGAGAACCCACGGACACAGTTTCTCTCTCTTTCTGGACATGTGGGGTCTCTGCAGTGTCTTAATTGGTTAATGTTATGGTTTGGATCTGAATGATTCCCTAACAGCTCATGTGCTGAAGGTTTGGTCCCCAGTGTGGCAGTGTTTGGAGGAGGCACCTTTGGGAGGTTGACTGGATCATGAGGATTCTGACATCATCAGTGGATTGATGCATTGGTGGGTTTATAACTGGGCTACTGGGAGGTGGTGGAAGGAGGTAGGGTTTCGCTGGAGGAAGTGGGCACTCAAGGTGTGCCCTTGGAGGGTGAGTCATATCCTTAGCCCCTTCCTGTCTCTCTTTCTCCTTCTTTGCTTCCAGGAAGCCATGAGGTGAGCAGCTTTGTTCCACCATGCCTTCTCCCCCAGGACATTCTAAATCATCACAGGCCTAGAATCAATGGATCCAAGTGACCACGAACTGAAATCTCTGAAACTGTGAGCCCAAATAAATCTTTGCTCTTGTAAGTTGATTGTCTCCGATTTTTTTTTTTTGTCAGAGTGATAAAGAGCTGACTGATACAGGCATCATGCTTGTCACAAAGGCATTGGTGTGAAAGGTCAGAGGTGGTACAGAGGACGAGGCCATTGCCTTGTGCAAGTAAAAACTTAATAACTGCTCTATGGATAGAGCTGTTCTCTACAGACATGTAGGATGCTTCATTTGTTACTTCTCACACATTAAAAAAAAAAAACTGGGTCTTGCTGAAAAGTGCCTTGAAGCACAAAGATAAAAAAAATCACACATCAAAATGCTCAAGCTTCTGATTAAGGCATATTCGCATAAAAGCCAGAATAAAATAATCATCTCCAAACAGCATGGCTACCAGGGAAACAGGAGTAAAAAGTTTTTCATTTCTAGGATTTGTCTCTTAGGTGGTTAGAATGGGGCTCTGAAGGAACAGGGTTAGTGTTATAGAGGCTTCTGTTCCCGGGCACTCATGAAAGCAGAATGGAGCAATTAAAACTCTTGTAACCAGTGAATATAGACATAGAGCTCTCTCTCTTTGTCAGAATGACTTACTAAAGGTGACCATAAATGATGAGCAAACCAACTGTTGTAGGAACAGAATAACAAGAAATAGACAGCATCTTTTGGGATATATTTCCCAGTTGTCCAATGATGAAGATTAGACATCCAGTTTGCAGGGAGAAAACCCAAACACAGTGTTCCCTGGGGAGGAGGACCAGACAAAGCCAGGTGTGGCTAAAGATGATAATAATCCTACTGAGGCCCAACACGAATCATTGAGAGGAGTGGTATGTGAGCCTCTGCTGCCTTCCTCCTGACTGTCTAAGACCCTCAAGTTGAAGAGTCGAGAATGGTGTGCTACTGGAGCCTTTGACAGAGCTGGCTAATGGCATCCTAATAACTTTTATTCCCCAAACTTTTAATTAAAAGAAAGAATTGTACCATGGGCTGGGGTTGTGACTCAGAGGTAGAGTGCTCGCCTAGCGCGTGCGAGGCCCTGGGTTCAATCCTCAGCACCATATAAAAATAAATAAAATAAAGGTATTGTGTTAACTACAACTAAAAAATATGAAAAAGAAAAAAAGAATTGTGCCAAAGTACATGTGACATACAATTTGTCACTTTCACTAGTTTTATGTGTGCAGTTCAGAAGCATCTTGTGCCCTCATATCACTTTGCAAGGTAGTGTTTTGTGAGGATGGGATTATCTCTGCGTGAACCAGCTATACCTCTTGTAAGAAAGACTATAGATTTAAAACTTCAGAATTTATGTTTTTTGCCAGTAGCAGTGCCACATGCTTGTAATCCCAGTTACTTGGGAGGCTGAGGCAGGAGGATGGCAAGTTCAAGGTCAGCTTCGGCAACTTAGTGAGACCCCTGTCTTAAAATAAAAAAAGGACTGGGGGTGTAGTGTAGCTCAGTGATAGAGCACTTCCAGTTTTAATCACCCATACCCCAAACAAAACCAAACAAAATTAAAACAAACAACAACGACAAAAACCAAAACAAAAAAGGGAGGGAGACCTGTAAGAATGGGGATGGGAAGAAGGGATTGGGGAGAGAAACAGGAGGTACTGGGGCATGAAATTGACCACATTATGTTAGACACATGTGCAAATATATAAAAATGAATCCCAGTTTTATTTGTAATCATAATGCACCAATAAAATTAATAAAATTAATTTATGTTTCCTCTATGTGAAATGTAGCCAGAAAATTTAGAGGTTTTAACCTTTGTACTCTAGCTCAGAGTATCCGGGAGGTTTGCCAAGGCCTGTTTAAGAAAAAAAAAAAAGAAAAGAAAAGAAAAAAAGAATGAAAAGAAAGAAAATTCCCTGGATAAGGGAATGTGTCGGGCAGGATGTTTATTATCAAAAACTTAAAGCTAGAATATCCTGAATTTTTTGATAATGTCTTTGTAATGTCCTCTCGTTCTCTATTCCAGATGATGCGTGGGGTTTGGAGTTGAGTTGGAAAAAGGACTGAAAAAGGATACTGAGTAAGTTTGCCTTTCAGAACTTTGTGAATCTTCCTTCTTCAAGTTGGACTGTGAGACTCCTATGCTATGCGAGTATCATGCAGTTAGTAAAATCCTGTTAGACTCCTGACTGCCACATATTGTAAACCAAGCCAGGCCTCAAAGGGTCAATGGCTCTGCTGGTTTTCACTGGGCTAACTGGAACAGTTGTCTTGTCCAGGATGGCCCATCTCCAGTTCCTAGATGACCTGTCTGGGACAATAAGTTTTAGCATGGCTTCTATGAAACCAGAGTGTCTTTGGTGCTATTATAAGATGACATCATAGAGGAAAACCTTCTTGATAACTCCTAGAAGCTTATCCTAAGACTCTAATAAGGTTTGGTGTGGTGGATGAACTTTAAGGTGACCCCCACCCCTACCCCTGCCCTTGCCCTTTATGTCTTCACCTTTCCGGAAAGTGGAATTCCCTTAAGAAGAAGCAACAAGAAATGGCGCCTTCCAGCAAAGATGGAAAAGACCTGAGCTGCAGACTTCACAGATACTACAGGATCAGCCACCAATAGTGGGCTTGGCTTTAAATAACCACTCTTGGAATCCCCAGTAGTGGAAATTCCAGTAATGTAGCAGTCTGTTTTTGAATCATATTTCTTAACATTCTGAGTCTCTCTGGAGCAGAGTTCTCAAACTTGATCATGTATGCATATCACCCGGAGGGCTTGTTAAAGTACAGATTCCTGAGCTCCATCCCAATTTCTGGTTCAGTAGGCTCAGGTGGTGCCTGAGAATTGACATTTCTAACAAGTTCCTAGGTGATGTTGATGCTGCCGGTCTGGGGCCCAACTTTAAGATTCTAGCATGTGGCTGTATTCCAATCTAGATTCATACCACTTGACACCTAGATTATTTGAATCCTTGATACTCAAGATGCATGTAGATGGGAAGTGATATCAACTGAATGAGAACATCATCCCCCTGATTGAAGACAAGATGCTTAGCCAACAGGTATGTTAGATTTTCAGCATCATGCTCTTCGCCATCTTGGAATATCAGTGTACAGTAGACTTGCAGAGAGCTCACCCACACCACTTTGCCAAAGAATGGTCCTATGCTCAGTTCCTCTAGGTGCATCTGATATCGGGAGCTGGGTTGTACCGAGTGGGTGCTGGGTGGAGGCCAGTCACCCAGGGAACACATTTCACCCATATAAGCATTGGTGCATAGCCAATCAGCATCCCTTCCCATGCCCGGTGCATACTCTTCTCCCACCCAACTTGAATCAGCTCTTTGTGACGTGGGGTGCTCTTTCTCCCTCCCTCCCAGGGCAGTACCTGAGTGAAGTTGTCCAGGGCCTTGTGCAGGTTGGCCTGCATGCCAGTGGGGGGTTCGTTGGTGATCTTGATAGAGTTTTCCAGGATTCCCTGGGGGATGATGTGGCCCTCAGGGGAGGGGGCAGGCTCGGCACTGATGAAGACCCTAAATTCAGGGTGGCTGTCATTGCTGTGCTCCTCCAGCTTCTTCTCCAGGGTGCTGAGCCACTTGGCCACTAGGTGGATGTTCTGGCAGAAAAGAAACCCCCCAATTCAGGTCTCTGCTTAGTTCTACTGACAGTATACAGTTATCTGAAAGGCAGCTAGAGGGGGCACATGACTTCAGTTTAATACAGTTTTTAAAAATGTTGTTCCTATGTACATATGTAAATATACCATGGTGAGTCTCACCATTGTGTACATTTAAAAAAAAATTTAAAAACCCAAGAAATTAATTTTAAAAAATAACTATGGGTAAGTGGCAGATAAATCACAGAGGGAAGGGAGCTGGGAGTGGGGAGAGAAAAGGGGAAGGAGAGGTACTGGGGTCTGAATTAGAACAAGGTGTATTGCATGTGTATAATTATGTCCGAATGGATTCAGCTGTCATGTATAACTAAAAAGAACCAATGAAAATGTGGTAAAGCAGACGTATTACAAACTTTACCACTTCAACCATTTTAAGTGGATACATTTTTAAATGTTCAATGGCATTATGTGTACCCACATTGTTGTGCCACCAAATGCCTTGGGACAGCAAAAATGTCTTAACCCACATCACAGAACGAGTCTTGGGATGTCCAGTTATGGGGACCTTCTAGTCCTATCATCTGTCAATCTTTTCTAGCACAGTGTTCTCAAACTTGGCTGCACACGAGAATCCCCGAGGGATTGATAAAACACAGATTTCTGGGGCCAACCCCAGAGTTTCTGAATCGGTAGGTCAAGAGTCGAACCTGATATGTACCAACATGTCATAATGAATCCGACTATTAGGCATAATTATAATGAGCTATTAAAAATAAATTAAAGAGTGGAGTCTGAGCATTTGCATTTCTAACAAGTTACCAGGTGATGCCAATATTTGAACCCTTCAGAGTCGCAAGGGGGGGCGCATGGACCAGCACTGTTGGCATTACCTGGGAGCTAGTCAGAAATGCGGAATCTTAGGTCCCTCCCAGACTTACTGAATCAGCGCATTTTAATGAGATCCTCCAGTAATTTGTACCCGTGCTAAAATTTGAAAGGCACTGATTTGAACTTCTTCTAGCTAGCTTTCCAGAGTCGTCTCTCCCCATCTTCAAACCATTCTGTTAATTGTTGCCAAACTTATCTTTCTAAAACACACTGAGTCATTGCTGCTTAAGACCCATGGAGGCTCCCTACTCCAATCTGAAGCTCTTCTGCTGGTCTTTGAGCCTCTCTCTTCTCTCGAATCTGATTCCTATCTGTCTGTCTGCTTGTCTTCCTATTCAAACCTACATTTATTTCTTAGCACCGCTCTGCCGAATGCACCTCTCACTTTGGTAAAGATACTCACTTGGCTTCATTGCAATATGTTTCATTATGATGGATAGATAAAAGTTCCTTGATCAATATTGGAGGAAATAGGCTTGCAGAGCCTTAAATACACAGATCAGCACTGAGCACAGTATTAGGACCACGGTAATTTGGTCTCTGAGTGCTGTTTTCTCCTCTATAGAAAGAGAAATGACAATCATGTTTTCCATACTGATTTCACAGAGTTTCTGCAAATAACCAAAGGTAATGAATTTGAAAGAGCTCTCTATCCTGTAAAAGGCAGTGTGAGGGTTAGTAGTGGTTTTTAAATGAAAATTTGTTTAAAAATTCATTTATAATCACTCTGTTGGAGCAGAGAATTTAGTGGGCTACTCGGAGAGCCAGTGTTCCTATTAGTGGCAGTTGCTTCAATTCAGCTGCAGGAAAAGGCAGGGGCTGTGAGAAAGAAGCACTGTTGCCTGGGTGGATTCAGGGATCTAAGTCTGCCCCACTAGGTTTAGGGACCTGGATATGCCATGACCAGGGTCTGTGAAACCGAGCTCATGGCTACCATAGCCAGGAAGGAAGACGGGAGACAGCCCCAGCCTTAGTCCCACACCAGCTCCCCAGAAGCCAGCTCCCCCAGGAGAGGACCCCTGACACCTTTGGAGTGGGAGCCTCCAGCAGCATTTCCCAAAGGGTGCCATGGATGTTGTAATAGATTTTGGATACTCTGGGGAAACACTGGATTAAACAAAACTTCTATAACCACAGGAGTCTCAGAACCATTCACCTACCGATATCATGGAGTGTTCTCCACATTTTGAGAGAGGAACCTGTTAACTATTTTCCCTTCTTTTCATAGACTCTCTCGGGTTCCTGAGCTTGGAGACACTGTCCAATAGGACTCTGGTTTGGTCTAGTTCATTATACCTGAAAATTCTTAAAACTGGGGCAGCTATGAGTCCTAGGAGAGATTTTATAAACCAACAGGGATCCACTTCACAGTCTGGACAGATCATATCTTGTCGGTACTCAAAAAATGCTGCATTCACGGGGAAAAGGTAATCATCTAGATTGTGTAGTACTTATTGGGAGAAATGATTTTCCTTAAAAGTGCCCAGTCAGCAGGGTTTAAGAGGGACCTTTGAGAGCTCTCAGAGCCACATCAGCCCAAGACATGGGAGTCTGGGTTGGCCAGCAGGTGCTGGGGGAGAGAACTCTCTATGCTAGTTATCTGAGTGGGCTCCCTGGAGGCAGAACTGCAGTCCCAGAATCAGACTCTGACCTCCATGCTGATGTCTGGGTTTCCAAAGGCATCAGTGCCCAGGATGAGGTCTCTTGGCAAATGAACCTCAGATGGTAGAGTGGGGTCACACTTCCCTGCTTGTGGGAGGAAGCAATTGTCATGTTTTATCCTGGGATTTCCACAGCTTCTGAAAAAGGAGTACCAGGAAACGGCAGATCCTTCAGCTGCTAGGATCCCAACAAATAACAGGATGAAGACTCAGGAGCAATATAAGATTCGGTGAGTTATCAGGAGACAGATAAAGTGCAGGGAAGTGAAAGCCAGGACAGGAAGAGAATGGTCTTTTCACTTGTTCTTTAATTTCTTTTTCTTTTTTCGTACAAGGGATTGAACTCAGGGGAAATTAACCACTGAGCCACATCTCCAGCCCTTTTTATATTTTATTTAGAGACAGGGTCTTGCTCAGGGGCCTCCCCAAGTTGCAAGGCTGGCTTTGAACTTGTGATCCTCCTGCCTCAGCCTCCAGAACCACTGGAATTACAGGCATGCACCACTGCGTCTAGCTCTTTAATTCCTTTATTGATTCACCCAACAGGCTTGTGTCCGACATCTACTATGTTTAAGGCAGTGAGCTTGGCGATAAAAATTAAATAAGGAACATCACTTTCCCTAAGGAAACCTAGTGATGGGGCAAATCATATAATAAATCATGTCATCCAACATAGCAATGGATGGTTGAATGAAGTGATTTTAGAGTGCTACGGGAGAAAAGAGGAATAAGCCATTTGTTCTGCCACAGCCTCAGAATCCATGTGAATTGCATGAAAGAGGTTGAGAGGACAAACTTTGCTAGAAGAGTGGCAGCTTTTCCACCCTTGTAACTGGTGAAATTACCAGCAATAGATATTCTAGATTTCCGAACACCAACATGAGCTCTCAAAGAAACAGCTAAGGTGGTTCTAAGTCATACTTGTAGGTATGAGAGTCTAACACGTAACACCAGTGCATAAGAAGGGATCCTCAACTGAAAGAATCCAGCCACCAAGCCTTCAACTCAATGCCAACTTTCTGAATGTGCATCAAAGTGGAAATTCACTTTATTTTGTAAGCGGAACGAGTTAAGCCAGAGACAGTGGTAGAGCAGGCGAGCGGGGAGAAGTTATTGGAGGTGGAGTGGAGAAGAGGATGTAGTAAGTGAGGGAATTGAAAAGGGAGACACTGGTATGGAAAGACAGGTGGGCAAGAGGGTAAGAGTGTGCAGAGAAATGCAGAGATTTGGGGACGAAGTTCAAACAGGCACACAAGACTGACCCAGATCAGGGCAAGGGGCCATACCTGCAAAATAACCCAGTGGCCTTTCTTGGCAGCTAGATCCAGAGCAGCCTCAGCCACTACCTCTTGTCCTTGCCCCAGAGACACATTGTGAAAGTTCCGGTTGTTGAATGTATATCCGAGTTTCTTTCCTAAAAGAAGCATGAAATTGGCATTATCATTTATTGAGTCGAATGATCTGTGTGTTTAATGTTCATAAGGAAAGGCATACTTCAATATCACCCCTCAAACTCAGGCGTGCTTGAACCCATATCTGAGCCTCATTTATTGACTCTGTCTTCATGGGAGACCACAACTGTCTTCTATCTATCTATCTATCTATTTTTTTTCCTGACACTGGGGATTGAACCAGAAGTGATTTACCACTGAGCTATATCCCCAGCCATTTTAATTTTATTTTGAGACAGGATCTCACTCAGTTGCTCAGGCTGGCCTTGAACTTGTGATCCTCCTGCCTCAGTCTCCCAGTTCACTGGGATTATAGGTGTGTGCCACCATGCCAAACTCATCTTCCAGCTTTTAAATCCCAGATAAAAGAAAGCACGATTCATATAAAAAATCACTTTACCCCTCCTTCCTCAATGAATCCTATGAATGATTTTGGATGCTTATCTCTATTGTGTGGCTTCCTTTTGGATCCTGGGCCTTGATCTACAAACCTTCAAAGTGCGTATGTGAAAGGGTCCAAAAGCAAGATGTGAGTGTGGTTTCTTCTGGGTTGATTTTCTTCTGATTATATATATATATATATATATATATATATATATATATATATATGGCATCTTCCTTGGGACTTTATTAGGAGGTGTGGTCAGTAGGGGCAGGATTCAGTTAATTCTAGCCTCCTGGACTTTACAACATATTAATCTCCTCCCTTACTAGTCACAACACAGAATAAAAAATTATCTCATTTTATTTTGTAAGAATTAGAGAAATGGAGGCAAGAAGCAAGACAAGTAGGAGCTTGGACACATAGATGTGGATGCTTTATTGTTATCTTGATAAAGGTTCTTGGTGTTGGAAATAGTGAAGGAATGACTGTACAAAGAAAAAATCACAACTGTACCACTGCAGCAAGGCCAATGTCCATGAGTTGCTCTCCAAGGCCAAGGAATACCTAACATAAAAGAATCACCTTAATATAGAGGAACAATTTTGTTTACACATTAGCTATTAGTCCAATCCAATAAAGTTCAGAGAAATTATATGCTATTCTTTAGATAAAAGAGTCATAAAGATGTGTAATACCATGAAGGAATCATTGAGCAATTTGTTTTTTTCTAAGAAGGTGAAATAGGTGAGAGAAAAGAGAAGAAATTTAAAAAGAAAAAAAAAGACTCAAAATATGTACTCAAAAGATTTACTTTCAGAAAAAATTGAAGACCTTATTTGATGCTTGTCCAAGATTGGATATTTCTTTTAAATAGTAAAAAGAAAATGTATAGACTCTCCTTCAACTGTATAGGACAAGCAAGATGATGACTTTTTGTACTGAGAAATAGTTATTATAGATTCAACTGAGATGAACCCAAGAAATACCTTTATTAAACGCTATAAATCCTCTGTGGCAATGCGTCTGATGTCAGCTTTAGAACTGGGGAGATAAACAAGTAATACCAGAGAAAATACCAGGATAAAAGGTGCTAGGATTATTAGATGGCTTCTGTGACGTTTCTGCTCACAAAAGAGCCCATTTATTCTCTTTATTAGCAAGAGAAGGAGATGGGGAAAGAGGTGCTTAATAAAGATTAGTTTGAAAACTGCAGACTGGAGGGGTCATTGGTGAGGGCAAGTCTATCACGGTAAAGCCCAGCCAGGATCAATCTGCATCAATCGAAGCCTGAGGCATGACAATAAGTTTGAGAAGAGAGAAATGGGTCTTGGAAATATGGAGAAGGGAAAAAATTGATGGGACTCTCACTGATTCATCTCGCAGCCACACGTGACCGAATCACATGTGAGTCTCCTGGTGTGTGGGGCGAACCTGCAGAGTCCTTCCATTTCCACCTTTGAGGCTCTCCAGACATCTTCTGGGTCATGAGCAAGCCCTTCTTGGTAGCTATCTTCTCTTGGCTTGTCACGGTCATATTGTTTTGTGCTATGGCTTCATGTCCTACCTCCACTGTGTGTGACTCATCTCTCCCTTTTTGACTTTCCTTCCAACTCTCCAGATGGAAGTGTCACCTGGAACCATTGCAAACACCATTTAATCTCTTCATAATGTGATGCATCTTCCTCCTGGATTTTGGGGAACATTGTGACTCCTATGGCCCCCTTCTCTAGTTACATATCTCTATGGGAATGCAAACACTTTTCTAGTAGTCTCTTGCTCCTTGTGGGCTATTTCTTCTCCACCCTCATATAAAAACCCTTCTCCCTTTAAAGCAAAGGCTATCTGGCTAGATTAGCTACTAACTTTCATGTTCTCTGACCAATTTTTAGTGAGACTTATTTTTATGAGAGGCATTTGTGCTTGGTTAATTGAAGCTTCTTGCTTCAGTTATCCTGGTAAACTTCAATGTCATTGGGGATGACTCGGCCAACGTCTAGCCTCATGCTTCCTTATTTCTTCATCGTCACAAAATTTAGTTCCATTCCATTTCTGTTACTCACATCCAATGGCTGCACCCAGGTCTTCATCATTACTGAGAACTGTCCCATGGCTGAAATTCTTTCATATCCATGGATCACTATTATGTCCTACTTTCCAGATTGTTCACTCTCTTATTTCCACACCACCTGGTTTTCTACCTCCATGAAATGTCCAGTCTGATAGCTTACTAGCTCTTTTTAAGTTTATTTTATTCCTGAGACAAGGTCTTGCTATATTGTTCAGGCTGGTCTTGAATTTCTGGGCTCAAGCAATCTTCCTGACTTAGCCTCCTGAGGCGCTGAGACTACAGGCACGCACCACTGTGCCTGGCTCATCTATTTTTTTTCTAACTTCACATTTGCCATTTCGTCTTACGTTAATATGAACCAAATAATCCTTCATGTGAACCATGATCTTATAAAGTCCTCAATTCCATTGCCCCCTTCTACTTTTTCATTATGAAACTTTTATAAAACCTTGACTCTGAATGAACCCAAACAGTAAAAAGAGAAGAGTAATATAGGTAGAAAATTGGTGCCACAACAAGCTAATGATCCTTTTAAAAAATATTTATGTTTTTTAGAAGTAGTTAGACACAATACCTTTATTTTGTTTATGTATTTTCATGTGGTGCTGAGGATTGAACCCAGGGCCTCGCACATGCTAGACGAGAGCTCTACCACTGAGCTACAATCCCAGCCCCAACAAGCTCATGATTCTTAACCTTGGATCTACTGGGAACTTTCTCCGTGTGTCCAGAAGTCAACGATGTCACTATGCTGATCTGATTTTAAGCCTCCTAATGGACCCCATCCTTCTTATTCTCAGCAATTTGCTTCAGTCTTTACTTCCCAACTCATGCCATTTGGTAGAAACTCCTTTAATTTCTGCCACTCGATCTGTATGGTGTTGTTTTGATCCGCTTATTCACTGATTAGAACAATTTTAGAGGAAGAAAAGTTTATTTGGGGCTTATGATTTTGGAGATGGCCAACTTCACTACTCTGTGCCCAAGGTAAGGCAGAACATAATGGCAGAAGGATGTGACAGAGGAGAGCAGATCAGGACATGACATTCAGGAAGAGAGAGAGAGAGAGAGAGAGAGAGAGAGAGAGAGAGAGAGAGAGAGAGAGAGAGAT
>NW_025999896.1:4585384-4659234 GCF_001458135.2 Marmota marmota marmota | reverse complement strand
GAGAGAGAGAGAGAGAGAGAGAGAGAGAGAGAGATCCACTCATCACCAGGGGCAAAGTATATATCAGAAATGCCCCAATGACTCACCTCCTCCAGCCACAACCAACCTGCCTACAGTTATCACCCAGTTAATCCCTATCAGTGGGTTAATGCACTGATTAGGTTGAGGCTCTCACAATCCAATCATTTCACCTCTTAACTTTATTGCATGGTCTCATGCATGTGCTTTTGGGGGACACCTCATATCTAAACCACAATAGTTGTCCTCCTCTTTTCTGTTCTACAAACCCCATCATCCAAATTCCATCTCCTTTCAGATCTTCCACCTTCATCTCTCTTCTCATTCATCTGCTCCCTGCCAGGAGAACAAGTGAATTTCTGTCAACATAAAAAGAACACTCCCTCCATCCTGAAGGCACTCTGAAAAGAATGTACTTGCCCCAGCCCAATATACTTTTAATTGCCTCTTACAGAAATGAGAACACAGGTAAGTGCAATGAAAAAGAAACCCAGAGCAAGGAATCGATAATGTGGCTGACAAAACACCCTCAAAGAAATCTGCTTCTTTGAACACATTTGGTAACAGGCTTACGTGAATCGAAGCAAGTTCATCATTCCGACCAGAACACTGGAAAAAGAAAAAGGGGCAACCATAAGACAAAGATGGGATAGCTTTTTTTTTCCGATCACAAAATAGACAGGGCAGAATTCACTTTGTCAAAACCAGATACTTGGATAAAGGAGGAAGGAGCAAGACCATGTTACAGATGAATGAATGGAAAACCAGAGAAGATGCCTGTGGAAGGGCAGCGAGGGGAGGGCCAAAGATGAAGCTCAGCTTTGAAAGGATGTGACAGGAAGATACAAGGGAAGGAGCACACTGAGCTGCCTCAAAGAACAGACGAAGCATCCTCGTCATTACAATGCCGCACAATGCTAACTGGGCTTTCAACTTTTCAAAGTCTTCTCATATCTGAGATTCCATTTTTATCCTCACAGTAACCTGAGGGGGGGGGGTGGTGGTAGGAAGGCATCTTGGGTGAGAGAAAACAAGGAAAAAAGTAGATGAAGCAAAAGTGAAAACACGTGTTGGTTCCTTTGGAAAGGAGGTGATGAGGAAAGAGAGAGAGAATAAAGGTAAAAATTAAAGCCCTGTTAAAGGATTAATTGGAGGATGAAGGAGAAAAAGCAGAGAGGGTGGATGGGGGTAGATTTCACCTGAAAACAAAGACCCCAAAAAAGTGATGGAATTTCCTTCTTCTCCTCCCCTCCCCTCCTCACCATTGTTCAGGAAAGAAAATCCCAGAGAAGACCAGGTTGTGCAAAGGGGCCAGAAAAGTATAGATGATTTACCAAGGATGAGACTATGGACTTCAGGAGCTTGGGAGACTCCCAGCTTCATCTGTGCATGGGAACATGAAGATTTGGAGTGGGGAGTGGAATGAAGACAATGGAACAAATCTTTAGTCTGATTTTTGACCTCTACCCAACCTTAAAGACTGTTGTAGTAAGACAAAGGACTAGAGAAACGAGAGAGGTAAGAACATAAATACTCAAAGATAGGAAAGGATGCCAAGGATTTCAAGAATCTAAATGGTAGAATACAATGGACTGTCTGATATTTCAGACTCTGCACAAACAAAGCAAAGACACAGTGAGTTTATTTAATATACTGGGGCTAGGGGAGATTGGGGAAAAGCATTGGTGTCAAACATGAGGATTCCAAGCCCGAGAACAGAGACTCACTGGGCAAGCTGATTAGATTCAGGATGTGGGAAACACGTGTCCCCAGAATATGTGTTCTAAATGGATGAATTAGAAAATAAATCATACCATGAAGAGGGCAGGAGGGAGAGGGGCACAGGTGTCTAAGTAATCTCTGGCTGATGAACAGCAATACTGCTTCTAGAAATATGCATGGAGATTATGCCAAGGGCAAGCCGGAGATAATGTATTCAGAGACAAATAAGCAATATGGATCAGGGAGGGGTCAGTTTGCCTGACTGACAGAAAGCTTCAAACTACATGATGGAATAGTTAGAGGTCAACTGGCTAGGAACACTAGGAAATTGCTCATAAACACAGTATATAAAAGCCTCCAGGAGGAAAAACACTGAATAAAAATGAGGAAACTAGGTTTATCTCTATAAAAGGAGCAAAGCTTCCAGTGGACAGAAGGAATGCAGAACACTCTGCAAGACTGAGAGTCAGGAATAACTTAGCTATGACCATAGTTCTTATGACAGTCCTTCATTTATCTGTTAATTCATTCCCCAAATACTTACTGAGTGCATCTGTGGTAGTTTCACAAGTAGGCTCTGGTAAAGAGACGATGTGCAAGATGTCAAGGTCCCTGACCTCAAAGATGTTAGTGACAAGCAGGCAAGCGTAAAGTAAAATTATCCAAGAATAATTAAATTAGAATTGTATTAAATGCCCTGGTGCAAATATATAGAGTGCTATAAGAATGTATAATTGGGAAGCAAATCGTCTTGCAGGGAGGAGGTCAGGAGAGGCTGATCTTTGCAGGATGAATAGGCATTGGACTGTCGAGAATATTTCAGATAAAAGGAACCATTTGTGCAAATGTCCTAGTTCAGGAAGGCTCAGGGTATGACTGAGGATCTAAAACAGTCAGGTGGCTGGCGTAGAATGAGCATGGGGGAAGGTAAGACCTAAGGCTGGACAGAAAGGACAGTCTGTAAATGCCACATAGATCATGTTAATGATACTGGACTTAACCTTTAGAACAATGGAATTCCACTGGAAAATTTTAAGTACAGAGTGATATGATCAGATTTGAAGTTTAGCAGGACGACTCTGATGGAAGGGTTCAGAGGATTGCAGGAGAACAGAGATGAGTTAGGAGGCTATTCTGATAATCCAGGTTGAGAGATCATGGTGATTCAGACTAGAATCTAAATGAAAATAGAAACAATTGAATGGATTGGAGACACATTTAGTAGGTTGAATCAATAGGACAAAATGTGGTGAGAGTGGAGGAGGTTTGTTTAAGAGGATTAACTGACAACTTGGTGAATAATGGTGGCATTTACCAAAATCATAGAGTAAAATATCTGGAGCTAAAATGACATGCCAAGAGTTGAGTGGATGAATGGAACGGACCCACACCCAGACACTCATGAAATTTTAGGACACAGGTAAAGAGATGATCCCAAAGTTTCCAGGGAATAAAAATGGGTCACTAACCAAAAAAACAAGAGAATATCATTGTATTGGCAAATGACCACTCATGAACAAATTGGCTTTTAGAAGACAACAGAGTCACACATCCAAAGTTCTGAGTAGAAATCATTTGGAACTCGAAAAACTATCAAACAATTATTTGGGCTAAATGGAAGCATTTTTAGATACACAAGAATTTGGAAATTTTACTTCTTATGATTCTTGTCTGATGAGATGGAAAATAGGAAATAAAATATGTGGGATATAAAGACAGTAGAACTAATACTGAATACCAAGAAAATAAGTCCCAGGATGTCAACTTCGTAGGAGACTGAAATATAACTTATCAATATTATTATAGGCTTGTCAATGGGCTCTAGGAAGAGTATGTTCAAGAATAAAATGGATTCCTTTCAATGTATAGAATGAATAAGAAGTCAGTGTAAATGGTAAATGGAACTTTTTTCCCCCCAAGAAAATAAAAGGCAATTTGCAATTCCAGGGGAAAGAAAAAAACTAGAAGCTATCAAAGAAGATGATCATTTACATATGAAGCAAACTGAAATTTTACATGATTTTAAACCTCTACACTAGGAACATTCTTCTTTGAAGACACCTAGAGATTATGATATGGAATCAAAAAGAAGGGGATGTGATCCTAGTCATTACTTGCCTCTGCAGCAGGTAATATGTTTGTATTCATTAGGATACATGTGCTATTTATTGGTTTTAAAATTTAAAAATTAACCCTTAGACCAGATATGCATAAAATTATTCATGGTAACAGGAGAATGAATATGAATTTGTTCTTGATTGTGTAAAAATAAAGGCATGGCTAACACAAGTTAGAAAATGGAAACCTTAGCTCATAGACAGGGAAGTCAAGAGAAATTACCTGAAATTCATGGCACAAGAAATTAAAATTTTAACTAACAGTACTTAGGTTACAATATATTCAATAGAGGAATTAAACATTTTAATATAGAGATCTCAATTTGGGAGGTGTTTACCAATAGATGGTATAATTTAGATGAAATGAAAAAAGTTCTAGAAAGGAGAAAATTACTGAAACTTGATCAAGGTGAAATGGGAAATCTGAATAGACACATAACTGGAAAAGAGATTGAACTAATAATTTAAAAACTTCAGAAAAGCTCAGGACCAGATGGCTTAACCACTGAATTCATAAAAATTAATACTTATGCTATGATTTGGATATATTTTGGGTATCTTCCCAGGGTCCCTGTGATTGGGGGCTTAGTCCCTTGGTGGTATTAGGATATGCTGTGGAGTCTTTAAGAGGTGTGGACTAGTGGGGGATTCTTGTGTCATTGAGGGTATGGCCCAAGAAAGGGATTATCTTGTGTTTTTCTTGAGTTCTGAGAGAACTGTTACGTAAGCAACAAGTTCCGTCCCGCCCTCCCTCTCTGTTTCCTCTCTTTCTCTGTGATTCTCCCGATATATGGCCCTGCCATCCACCATTAGGCCTTTGCCAGAACCTGCACTGTGCTATTTGGAATTTCAGCCTCCAAAACTATGAGCTAAATCAACATTTTTTCTTTATGAAGCTAACTGCCTCAAGTATTTTTGTTGTAGTGACAAAAAGCTGATGCCAATCTTTCACAAAATCTTTTAAGACGAAAAAAAAAAAAAAAAGGAAGGGAACACTATGAAACTCATTCTGCTATATAGACTCCTAGGATTATTCTGATATTAAAGTCAGACAAACACATACTATGGAAAGGAAAAAATAGGTCAATATCCCTTATGAATCTCCATGTCAATATCTTCACTGGGGATGTTGGCACACATCTGTAATCCCAGCAGTTCAGGAGGCTAAGGCAGGAGGATCACCAAGTTTGAGGTCAGCCTCAGCAACTTGGTGAGATCCTGGCTCAAAATAAAAAAAATAAAAAGGGCTGGGGATATAGTTTAGTGGTAAAGTACCCCTGGGTTCAGTCCTCAGTACTGAATATATATAACCCAAATATATCCTCAACAGAAGATTAGAAAATGGAGTTCAGAAATATATAAGAAAATTTATGTACTAGGACCAGTTGGAATCCTAGGAATTTAAATTTCATTAATTTTTTAAAAAATAATGAATACAATACACTATTATGTTAGCTGTTTATCACTGTGACAAAATACCTGAGAAAATCATTGAGAGGAAGGAAGATTTATTTTGGCCCATGGTTTCAATCCATGGTCACTTGTCCACATCATTTTGGCCATTTGGTGAGGCAGAGACCGTTTAGTGCTCACCTAATGGTATTCAGGAAGCAGAGACACAGAGAGAGGCAGGGGACAAATAATACCTTTGAAGGCATGTCCCCAGTGATTTGCCTTTTTAAACTAGGACCCGCCTCTGAAAGTTTTTATTACTTCCCAATAGTACCACCAGTAGGAGAACAAACCTTCAATACATGAGCCTTGGGCGACATTCCAGATCAAAACTATAACAGCCCAATTAATAGAATCAATAAAAGATATATTATCACTGTACAGTAATCAAATGCTTACAGGAGAAGCATTTGACAATTTTTAACACCTTTTCACCATATGAGGAAATAAACTCAACAAACTAGAACTTGAAGGCAACTTCTCTAATCCAATATGGGACTTCTGCCAAGAACCCACACAGCTAACGTCAGACTTAACGGTGAAGACTAAATTTTTTCCTCTAAGATCAGTGACAAGAATATCAAAATTTGCCACTCCCATTTAACATTGTACAGGAAATTCTAGCCAGAGAAATCAAGAAAACAAAACAAAAATCAACCAACCAAACAAAAAGGCTTCCAGACTGGAAAAAAGAAATAGCAGAACTCTCTGTACATATAGGTGACATGACAGTGCATCTGGAAAATCCTAGGGAATCCACTAATAATAATACTAGGGCTAATAAACAAGTTTGGCAATTTTTTAGGCTAAAACTTTACTAGCAGTGAAACTGGAGTGGAGGAAACCATTTCATTTACAATGGAATAAAAAGAAACTTAGAAATAAATTTAACAAAGGAAGTGCAAGACTTGTGCACTTAAGGCTACACAATATTGTTATAAAAACTGACTTAGAAAATTAAATAAATGGGAAGGCACTCTATGTTCATGGATCAAAACCCTAAGTATTGCTAAGGTGACAATTTTTCCAAAATTGACCTATGTGCCTAGTACAATCCCTGTTAAAATCTGAACTCTTTCTTTATTTAATTTTTGCCGAAACTGAAAAGCTAGTTTTACTATTTATATGGAAATATGAGAGACCTCACGTAGCCCAAATAATCTTGAAATAAAGAACAAAGCTGAAGGACTCATACTTCTTGATTTCAAACTTACTACAAAGTGACACATGGATCATGAGAATAGAATTAAAAGTCCAGAAATAAGTTTTTATATTTATGGTGAATTTAATTTTGTTAAGAGTTCTAGGACAATTCAATCATGAAAGAGTAGTCTTTTCTGTAAATGGCACAGGGGACAATTGGATATACGCATGCCATAGGGCAAAGCTGGACCTCTTCCTTACACCATATGCAAACATTAACTTGAAATGAATCATAGACCTAAATATAAATCTCTTAGAAGAAAACATGGGAGAACAAATCTTTGTGACTTTGGGTTGGGCAATAGTTTTTAAAATGCAATAATACCAAAGCACAATTGTCCAAAGAAAGAAATAAACTGGATTTCAACAAAATTAAAAATTTTGTGCTTAAACAAGTAAAATAAAGCTCCATAGAATGGGAGAAAATATTTGCAAATCTTATGTATGATAAAGACCTTGGATTCAACAATAGAAAGACAAATAACCAAGACTCTAAAGATGGACTAAGGATTTGGATAGATATTTCTCTAAAGAAGATATATAAATGTCCAATAAACACATGAAAAGATAATCAAAACCATTTGGGAAATGCAAATCCAAACTATAAGGAGCTGTACACTTCATACCCACTAAGTTAGGTAAAAGATGAACAATAACAAGTGTTAAAGCTGTGGAGAAACTGGATTCACATATCACTGGTGGGCATATAAAATTGTACAGCTGTTTTGGAAAACAGTTTTGAAGTTCCTCAAAAAGTTAAAACATAAAGTTACCATATGATGCAGCAGTTCTACTGTTAGGTATATACCCAGGAGAATTGAAAATATTTTTAATGCTTTTATTATAATTGAAAACACTTGTGCACACACAAAGTTGTATGTGGATGGTCACAGCAACATCATCCATGATAATGAAAAGATGAAACAGCCCAAATGCCCATCAACAGATGAATGCATAAATAAGATGCAGTATAGTCCTATAATGGAAGATTATCCAGCCACATGAAGAAAGTTCTGATACATGTTTTGACCTTGAAAAACTTTTGTGAGATGAAAGAAGCTAGTCATAGGAGAAGCATTTATTGTATGATTCCATGTATATGAAATGTCCAGAATAGGCATATATTAGACACAGAAAGTAAATTGATGGTTGACCAACTCTAGGGAGATGGTGGGATTCAACAGGGAGTGATTGCCAGCATATATAGCATTTATTTGGGGGAAAATAATATCTTTTCCAAATTTAGAATGTTGCACAGTTTTGTGAATATACTAAAATATTTTGAATTGCATACTTTATTTATTTATTTATGTGATGGGGTTCTTGCTGTGTTGCTCAAGCTAGCCTTGGATTTGTGATCCTCCTGCCTCAGCCTTCCTAGTAGTTGGGAATACAAGGGTGCACCACCATTGCTGGCTGAATTATACACTTTAAATGGGTGAATTGTGTATGAATTATGAATTATATCTCAGCAAAAGATGTTGAAAATTTTGGGAGAACAGATAGAGTCTTGGTGAGTAGTAGCATATCTCATTTGTATCTGTGGGATTTTAATTTATGGAGATAAGGGGACAATATCCACTGAAGGGATTTTTTTTATCACATTTTATCACATTTCCTGAAAGAAACATATTATACCATGCAGGGCCAAGTGGGGAAGTACTAAGTTTAGTCAGGAGGTAAAGGGAGCAAGGGGAAATCCAGGTCAGAGCCTTTATCAAGGTTTTCATAGGGAACACAAGGCAGGGCAGGGTAAGTAGATCAGGACTGGTTAATATGATTATTTCTGGTGAGCGTTGGGGCATCTGGACTGGCTCTATTTGTCTGGTACCTGACTGTGGGTTGGTGGAATACTGGGAAGGAATACTGGGCTTGGTGTGTGAGAGCTCACCAAGGATATGGGTGGACGTCTAGACTGGTTAGTTTGTACAGGAGAAGTGTGCTCTCAGGTGACCCCTTTCCTATCTGGAAGACCAACCTGGGAGCTTTGAGAGGGGCAGTCTCTCTCCCTGTCCACAAGGTCATTAATGTCATTGCATCAAGAAAGCAGAAAACAAAACAAAAGTAAAATAAAATGAAATAAAATAAAAATTAAAAAACTCATAAAGCTCTAATAAAAATATTTTAAAAAAATAAAAAAATAAGCTTAAAAAAGACAGTGTGGTCTGTATACCTACTGTGTGACACATGAGTGCCAACAGACACATGGAGTCTCAGATAACAATGGGAGCTAGATTCCTACTTCTCATCTCATGGAATAAATAGGTATCTAAAACTGATTAAATTTAGAAATGGCGACAAATGATCACTAGTATGAAATAGAAAAGTAACTCAGGAGGACTAAATTTAGAAATGGACAAAAACAGTGTCTGGAAGAAAGGACTTGGTATGGGGAAGGCTGGAGCTGTTTTTGTTTTTTTTTAAAATTCAATTTTATTATTCATTCTTTAAAAATACTGTGAGCAGGTGTTACTTGATTCTTTTTAAGAAACTGTGAAGGTCCATATTTAGTTAGTGAATAAGGAATAGTAATTCCTTCTTTCAATTATACAACTCATCCACTCTTTAGGACCAGGGTAGTTTTATCTCCCAAGGCATGTGCTGTATTTTCCTTTCATTACACAATGAATAAAAGACTGACTAGTCAGGAAGTTGTATTACATAGTCTGCATTTTTGTTTTATAAAAACTCATCAGGTCTTTATTTAACTCTGAAAAAAAATACAGTTTTGCTAGTTTTATAGTTTGTGTTAGTCATTCATTGGCTCACTCCTTAAATCATTGGCTCATGGTATCCTTGGGTTCTTCTTACGCAGATTCAACCAACCATGACTGAATATTAAAAAAAATTGTGTCTGCATTAAACATATACAGATTTTTTTGTTGTTCCCTAAACAATGTAACAACTATCTACATAGAATTGGGTATTATAAGTCATCTAGAGGGCTGAGGCTGTGGCTCTGAGATAGAGCGCTCACCTAGCAGGCGTGAGGCACTGGCTTCCATCCTCAGCACCACATAAAAGTAAAATAAAGATATTGTGTCCACCTATAACTAAAAAATAAATATAAAAAAATAAGACCTCATCTAGAGGTCATTGAAAGTATATGGGAGAAGGTGCATGGTTGCATGCATGCAAATACTACATCATGTTATATAAAGGACTTGAGCATCCACAGGTTTAGGTATCTGTAGGGGGTCCTGGAACCAATTCCCTAAAGATACCATGGATGAGTGTGTGTGTGGGGGGAGTGAGGGGGGGAGTACACCCATGACATCAAAAGCAGAATACTAAGCACTAGAGATCCAAGGTTGAAAATAAACCTTATTCACAAGGAGTGCTCACTCAGAGAGACACAAGTCACCAGGCAATGACAACGTGGCATTCATAGAGATAGGGTGCTCTAGAAATACATGGGAGGGGAGCCTACAACCTCAGGAATCAAATAGGACTTCTTGGAGGTGATGACGCTAAAGTCAACCCAGCAGGATAAGTAGACCTAGGCTAGGGAAGAGAATGTAGGAGGGGAAACAGCATATTTTGGAGAATGAAAAGTAATTGAATTTGGTGCAATAATGTAGACTGCAAAAGGAATAGGTAGGCAGAGGAACAGGCCCCTGAATATGTCCATTTTGCTCATCTCTGGAACCCACGAATATGTACTTCACATAGCAAAAAGAGTTCTACACATGTGAGTAAATTAAGGATTTCGAGATTCAGGAATTATCCTGGATTGTCTGGGGCCCAATGAAATTGGACCCTACATAGCACAGAGTGGGCTTTTCTCTCTGATGATGTTCTCTGGTTTTGCTTCAGCAATGACCTTGATTCTCTACTGTTTGCAAATGGAGAGTATTGCATAGTGAACCTTGAATCTGGAAAAGAGAATCCATAGACCCAAGAGTAAAGGGGGCTAGTGCAATGTTGGTTCCAAGAGGAGGTTTTCCTTACCTTGATTTTCCACATCTTTCAGTGGGTCCACTCCTGGGGACAGGATAAAAAACATTGGAGTGGCTGGTCCTGATTCTTCAAAGGAAGTTGCAAAATCTAGTGCTCTTCCCATTACGTATTTGCTTCCTAACTTCTCCTCAACAAAATCTCTGCCAGAAAGAAAGTATACACACATATAGTCAGAAAATGATAACATTTGAGAAATGGAAGCCTCTAGAAAAGAAAGAACATGCCCAGGGTTGTGGATTAGGTAGCTATAGAGCTAGGACTGGCTACAAGTCCACAACTTGTCAACACTTACAAACTGTGCTGCTAGTTGTAGGACAGCTCATCTAGATCAGAGCTCCTTCTGTACAACTGTCCAACTAGGTCACTGCCAACTCTAGCCTTGCACCCTCTCACTTCAGTCCATCCATAGGGTTGATTAGGACCAATGCCTTCTGTATACTTTTTGGCAGCTAGACCACCTTCTCTAGATCCTTGCTATGCACCATTCCTGCCCACGATTTAGAGCTCTATCAGATTCTTTCTTTGCTCTATCTTTCGTCATTCTCCATTTTCTTTCCTCTCACTCCATTTAACAATGCTTCCCTTCTAAAGTGGCCCATTTTGTGCTAAATAAATCCTGACAGCTGCAAATGTTTTATGACGGTCTGGCCAAACTCCTGACCTTCACTGAGACTTCCACTATCCCCCGAGGACATTATTTCTTCATGCAGCCTTCTCAACTGGACTCATACTCCTACACCTGAGGATTGTCAGCGATCAGGGTGCTGCTCACTGTCCAATGCTATTTTTAAACCATTACCTTCCCTTTATCGTGGTTCCAATGAGGCTCATTTTCCCTGTCTCACCACTATCCATGCACATCATTGTCATCTATTGCCTCATTTGGCCACTCTTCTCATTTACTGAACACTTGAGCCTTAGGCTCATGGACTTCCTCTCCTCTTGCCTGGGTAACATCAATATCCATGTAGACAATCCTCTATCCTCTAAGTGACCTCAATTTGAGTAATCTTTCATTTCCTCCCCTCTTTAGCTACCTAATTCCATGGCTACACCTTCATCCATATCATTACGTGGAAACTTCTCTTATGTCTGATGCCATAAAGGGAGCTATCCCTTTTTCTGACTAACACCGTCTATCCTTATAGTTCTTTTGGTAATGCACCTTTACTTAACCTATTCTTTGCCCTGGTGCCATTACAAATGCAGGGATTTCAGTATCCTGGCCTTTCTGGTATTTTCCCCCATACAGCCTTACTCTATTCATTTCTTTCCTATCCAGTATAGACTCCATGACCTGTAATTTCTTTCTTTTTAAAAATAATTTTATTGATGTATAATCACTATACCCTACAATTCACTCATTTTAAAGTATATTTTTCAATGTTTTTAAAGTAAATTTATCAAGTTGCACAATCTTCACCATAATCTAGTGTTTGAACTCGATTTTCATCACACTATAGATTCCTTATAATTGATTCCAATTCTCATGCCCTCGTCCTCAGCAACCACTAATCTGCTTTCTGCCTCTGCAAAATACATGGCCTATGACTCCCAGTCATTTTCTTGCCAACATCCTCACCTCCCTTGCCTAATTCTTATTTCAACACACCAATTTGAGATGATCTGAGCTCTGGATCAATGTAGCTCCGAATCTACACCTGGGACTCTGGAGAAAATTATCCAATGGTGAAGACAGGTGTCACCAGAAGTGCAAGATCTTAACCAGTAACCAGGCCCTTCAACGCCACTTGGAGCTCCCTGGTCAGCCTTCTCTCCCATTTTTCGCAGATCCATTTTCAAACATTCTCCACTCTCTTCAAATATTCAACCTTGCCCCTCTCCCTTTCACACAAATTCAACTGATGGTCTTCAAACTCTTCAGAAAAATTAGAAGCCAGCAGATAAAAATCATCCTCAATTTTCTGCCATTCATTTATTACATTACTTAAAGCTATAACCATCTTTCTTTCCCTTTTAAAAAACATCTGATGAAAGAGATGTTTTTCTTGCTAAGGATGAACTCTCTGTTCTTTGGAATTTTGGTTGTTGATAAAAAGGATCTTATTACCGTACACACATGGCCTTGAGGCTCAACCGCTATGGTTTATATTATTAATATCCCCCTAAAAGCTCATTTGTTAGGCAATGCAGGGATGTTCAGAGGTGAAATGATTAGATGATGGGCTCTGTAACCTCATTAGTAGATTAGTCTGCTTGACAGATTAATAATTTGAATAGATTGCTGGGTGGTTTAACTGTAGGCAGCTGAGGTGTGACTGGGAGAAATAGATCACTGGGGGCATGACCTGGACTATATCTGTTCCTGCCCTTCTGACCCACCCCTCCCCTTCCTGGCTGCCATGACCTGAGCAGATTTTCTTTCCCATGCCCTTCCACCATGATGTTCTGTCTCTGGCCTAGAGCAATGGAGTCAGCCAACCATAGACTGAACATCTGAAACAGTGAACCAACATAAATTTTCTTCCTCTATAATTGTTCTTGTCAGATAATTTGATCATAGCAGTGAAGAGCTGGATAACACTTTAGCCTTGCCGTCCTGAGACTGTCTTTTGGAGTGCCTGTCCCAGGCCTCCCACCATCCCATGTTCTCTACCTCATGGCGTAGGTCATCCGGTCAGGCCGCATGGCCCTCATCATGCAGAGGCGCTGAAGGGCTGTCTTGTTCTTCCACTCCTGGGGGAACTTCTCCTTCTCGGGACATTCTGACTCCACAAACTTCTTCCAGCTCTTGGCAGATCCCTCAATGTCTCGATCCAGATTAGAGAATTCTTCCATTGATGAAAGTGCCTGGGAAATTGCAAAGAATCTTGCTCCAAAATGCAGTTTCTCTAGAAAGCTGTAATTTGTGTTGTGTTGGAGGTTGAAAGGCAAGTGGTATTATATACACAACTCTGTCTCATGTATAGTCTGTTTGGAGTCTTGGATCTTCCTCCAGGAAAAAAAAAATCAAAGAAGAGGGAGGATTCTGACCAGCTCATCCTCATCAGACTGCCCCTAGTAATATGCAAAATTAGCAAATGACCAGTTTGGGAGACTATAGACAGCAGAGACTGAGCCACACTCACTTGCATGATATTATATGGAAAATAGGGGCACAAAGGGGTACCATTATTATTCTGGTTGTGGTACATGGACACCTAAGTCATAGGCTTCTTCTTTCCATCTGCACACTCACTCTGCCACCAAATCCTGTCAATTCATCTCTCAAAATACCTCATTGACTTTGTATTAATGCTAACTACTAAAATTTCCATGAGTTGTCTATTTCTGTATGGATTAAATCAATTTGGACATAGCTAAGTAATGAAATCTTTTCATGTATTTCTTCCCTCCAATTCATCCAGTTTACCAGGTATGCTGCTGTGTCCTACCTTGTCTCAGCTTACCAGTCTCCTACCTGGGAAGTATGCCTGACTCGTTCCCCACCCAATTCCTTGTTTGTACTACTTCTACCATGTGCAAGACTCTGTTGCCTTGTCCACTCAATTTTACTCCTTGCTTTTCTTGTGCTGGTCACGCTTTCTATTTATTAAGGTTCTCTGAGTTGTCAAGGGCCAGTTCAAAGTCAGTGACTTTCCCCAGGCACAGACTCTATAACTTAGAACATGTAGTCCTTCCCCTGGGGTGGAGCACATAGAGCTACTCACAGAGTTGGAAACTTTACTAAACCTTCAATCAGTTTCAGATGTTTGGTTGCTGATAGCATTTAAGCCATATCCCTCCTTCTTCCTCTTCTGCTCACATCTGGGCAAGCTGATCACTAAGCCTGGCCATTTCCTCCTTAGATGCTGGAGGGATGTTGTACCAGGTAAGCCCTTGCCTGTGCCCAGGAGCACCTGCTCCAGACTCACCCCCTAACTACCATAAGTACCCCAAGGTAGTTTCTTTTCCTGGCTCTCTCAAGCCATTTTTAGAATGCTTGGGATCACTCTTGCTTCTGCCAGAAGTCTCATTATTGGAATAATCAGCTTTTATATACCCTTTTGGTATGTGTGCGTCTTCATCAGTCTTGACACAGGAACTAAATTTTGGATGGATGAGTGTCTATCCTATTTATCCAGAGTGCCCACCAACACCGCTAACCTAGACACTTACTGACCTGCAGTCCCTTCATCATTATTCAACTCTGTTGATGTGTTTGGTTTCTCCAAAGCTAGACCGCATGTTTAAAGCACCTATGAGAGTGCCATGAATTTTGAAAAAACCCAAAACATTCTTGTTATTTGAATCCCTTCATTCATTGACTCATTCATCATTCTTTTAACATTTATTGCATGCCTACTACTTCCTAGGGACTTGGAATCACAATGGTGAACAAAAAGACATGGACCTTCAAGGAGCTTATAAGCCTAAATTGAGGAGGAAGGAGATGTATAGATTTCTGTTGGGTAGAGATGGAAGGGAGAGGAATTTTATGAGAAGGATCAACAAGAGCCATAGTCTGGAGGGTAGGGCATGGCAGAAAACAGAGTGGTTTCAGGATAAGAATCTGGTGAGAAGGGCAAGGTGAAGCTGCAGAAGGACCCATCCACTTGACCTGGACTTGCCTGTTCTCTTCCTCCAGGGGGATAAACATAGATCCTTTCACAGGTACTCTGTGACTTCCGGATTTCATGCTGACCACTTACAGCAGGAAGACCACATCTTCATTCATGCTGAGAAGCAGTGAATGAGACAGTGGAAGAAGCTCAGATAAACAAGATTTCTGGTGATGAGCCACGGGACTTGGAGACTGGTTTTAAACCTTCATGAGTTTTGGATTTTTCATCTGGAAAGTGAGGCCAAGTAATCACCTGCCGCTTCTCTTACTCTCTCACTCTCAAGTAGATGCAAAGTTTTGAAAACTATAAAGTCCTCCCGGGTCCTTCCTCGGGGGCTGGATAGCTATTGAATTGCAATTACCGGTTTACTTATCTGTTACTCCCACAAGATTGTGAGTTCCCGGTGGGCAAGAACTTTCTAAGGCACTGCCTGGCACTTAGCGAGTGCTCAATTAATAAAGTTTGACATCTGGGTGGCCAGCAGGAGGGCTCTTGGTGGACTGAGAAAAGCTGCAGCTGCTGTAATTATTTCTGTCTGTGCTGGGGAACCAACTTTCATCTTCTTCCAGATAGCCACTCACCTCCTCTCCCCAACTTACATCATCATTAACCCTTCTGCAAGCCAATTCCCCCCCCCCCCCCCCCCCAGCATCGCCACAAAGAGGAGAAAAATACACTGTGATCAGCACTCCCAGCTGCCAAGGACTGGGTCTGAAACACAGTTTCTTGAAGCTCGGGAGTGAACACAGTTGCAACGTTTAATCTCCCAAATGAGGAAAAGGGATTTCTAGCCTTCTAATAAGCTAAATGGAAATGACTAATTAACCTAATTACTTTGGACTGCACAGCAAAATACAACTGAGCTAAACTGGCAACCAGAGTGGTAGTGAGAGGCCTTTTCAAAGGTTAACAAAGAAATCCATCACAGATGAGATTTCCTAATGAAGAGAACATTCCTATTACCTTACAGTTCAGCATTTGATGGGATTGAAAAAATCCTTCCAAAGGATAATAATAAAAGCAGGATTTTATCAGAAAGATTTCATCCATTTCCTGCTTATTAGTTCTTCTGGGGAAACAAGACAATCAACCTTCCTCGTTAGATAGAATGCTTTAGATTTTTTTTTTAATATTTATGTTTTAGTTGTAATTGGACGCCATGCCTTTATTTTATTTATTTTTATGTTGTCTGAGGATTGAACCCAGGGCCTTGCACATGCTAGGTGAGCCACAACCCCAGCCTCTAAAATTTTTTTAAGATCATGTTCTATTTAATTATACTTATTTTGTTGCTTTAGGTTAAAATCCAACCAGATATTTAAAAGAGTATTTATCAAAGACCATGTATACCACATATCGCATTGTCCCTCACCTGTGTGCATCCTGGATTGCAATTGAGTTTTGAAGGATCTGGACTTTGCTGTTTCACACAACAAACTCATATAGAAAGATAAAGCTTTGCTCATTTGCAAAAGACTTTGAACAGCCAGATGAGCCCCGCCCACAAAACAGAACAAAGAGCAGAAGGAAGCCAAGCCAAGCCAAGCCAACCCAACAACTCATTTTGTGAAAAGAGGAATGGAATGAAATTGCACAATAGCTTTTGAGTTGAGCTATGTAAAATGAATGCCTGTGAATCACTTATTCTTCTTGACTTTTACTGCAGAGGGCTTTGTGTGATAATATAGAGAAAGGAAACTGGACTAGGCCCAACTGGGCAACTTAGAGTTCCTGAAAGTTTTTCTTTCTATGGACAATTCTATCAAGCTCAACTGGTATCAATGACAGTGCTTATGTGTCTTACAGGGTAAAGAAGAATCATAATTGTTATAGGATAAATCATACCCATCAAAAAAGATACATTGAAGAACTAGCCTCCCAGACTTGTAATCATGACTTTATTTAGAAACAGAATCTTTGTGTTGATGTAACTAATTTAAGATGAGGATACAAGGCTAGATCCTAATTCATACCGGTGCCCTTATAACAAGAGGAAAAAAACCTGCACGGAGGAAACCAACTTTCATCTTCACCATGTGAAGATGGTGGAGTCAGAGACTGAGATTGGATTTATGGTGCCTCAAATCAAGGCACCATAATCTGCTTCCACTTACTGAACATTAACACAGTCTGACAACCCTCAACAAAGGTGCTAGGTAGGATGGCCATTTTGCAGATAAGGAACCGAAGGCTCAGAGTGTTAAGATAGAAGATAGGGCACACGGAAGGAATCATCTTTTAGGGTTCTCAGCTCAACCTAGGCCCTCACAGCACTGTACCTTAAGCCCCTTCTTGTGAAGGAAAACATGGCCATCTTGTGGTTAAAGTGAGAAAGCTAGATGACCACAAAGGGAATTCAAGATCACTCACGAAGGGAAAGCTCTCAGTCTCAGGTATGCGCAATAGCCCAAGAGACGGACCTAAAGTTAACTTTTTGCTGTTGAACTTATCATTGGCATTGTGGTTTGCTCCCCTTCTGTGCATTTTCTGAGGGAAAAAGAAACATACATGGGCAATAGAAAAGAAATTATATAAAATTCAGCTGTCATTCAAGGTGCCAATCAACCTCAGATCCAGCTAAGGGAGAAGGAGAGAATAAAAGTGAAGCCTATTGTGTAGACAGAGCCTTGAGCCACTCCACCGTCTACCCACTCTACCCTCCACCCACTCTACCCTCAACAATGTGTTACTTTCACTTTCAATAAGCCTCTGCCTTTCCTGCCAATCTCCTGGGTCTCCTTCAATTCTTTTCTCTGGAGGAGGAGAACCTGGACTCAGGACCCCCTGGCAACAAGAGGTCTAAGACAACATACCAGAGGCCATTTGCACACACAAACTTGAAATAGAACCCTGGTATATCTGATTCCAGAGCCTGTGTTGACAAATCCATTTCTCTCATTATTCTAGTTCTGCAGATGGGCTCATTCAAAATTGCTTTTCAGAACCTATTTTTCCATAAAGTAATCAGACTATGAGTTGCTATTCTCAAGGTCTGGGATCATATTGTCCAAAAGGTAACCACTGGCCATGGGTGACCATTGGGCACTTGAAGGGTGGTTATTGTGACAGAAGGACTGATTTATTTTTAAATCTAAGATAGTCTTGTCACATTAGCCAGACTGTCCTTGACCTCCTAGGCTCAAGTGATCCTCCTGCCTCAGCTTCCCGAGAAGTTGGGACCACAGGTGCACGAGGCCATGCCCTGATTTTTTAATTCTATTTTATGTTAATGGCTTTAAAATGTAGAAACTGGAACTTATTTTAGTAATAGGAAAACTTTTAAGGATGTTTAGGCTGACTTGGGTACAGGGACCAATTGTTTCAACTCTTAACTTTTATGAAGTTGAAATACAAGTGTTTTGGATGAAAATTTAACTTCTAAATTGAGATAAGCTTTATGTATAAAAATTACACATCGGATGTCAAAGACAGCAAAAAAATATAAAATTGTTTTCTAATTGACAGTTTGGATCCTAAATGTCCCCCCAAAGTTTGTATGATTAAAAAAAAAAAAGGCTTGGTCACTAGCCTGTGGCACTATTAGATGGTAGTGGAAACTTCAGGGGGTGGTAGAAGGAAGTTAGGTCATTGGGGGTGTGCCCCTGAAGGACATTTTGGGACCCTGGTCTCTGCTCTCTCTCTCTCTCTCTCTCTCTCTCTCCCTCTCTCTCTCCCTCTCTCTCTCTCTCTCTTTGGCTCTCTGGTTGCCATGAGATGAACAGCTTTCTTCTGCTATTCACTTTTGCCATGTTTTTCTGCCTCACTAAATGCCCAGAGCATCAGTGTCAAGCAATCATGGACTGAAACCTCTGAAACTGTGAGCCAAAATAAACATTTTCTCCTTTTAAGTGGTTTATTCCAGATATTTTGTCACAGTAATGGAAAGCAAACACAATCATTTTATAAAAGCTGCGCACTGAAATGATAATATTTTTGGCTGTACCGGGTCAAAGAAAATATTTTATTTATTTTATTAAAACTTATTCCATTCATTTCTTTTTACATTTCTTAATGTGGGTAATAAAAAATTTAAAATTACGAATATGGCTTGCACTACATTTATTTTGGACAGTGCTACCCTAGAATAAATACACTCTAAAGTGTATCTATTTATTCATATTCTGTGTGGTAGAAAAGTTGATGGTTTTCCCAGATATCTGCATTTATTACAATTATTCTTAGAGGTTTTGTAAGTTTGTGGTTTTGGTTGCTGTTGTGAAGAAAATCCTCCTTTGTTTCTTTCCCAACGTATTATTTCCTTCTTCATTCACCAGATTGGGCTCAGGATGATGAATGAAGTTAAATAAAAATTAAACTCCACCTTTATTATTTAAATCAAGGATCAGCAAACAATAACTTTCAGGCTCAATCTGGCCCACCACCTGTTTTGTTAAATAAAATTTTACGGGAACTCAGCCATGTCCATTCATTTCCACACTGTATGTGTCTTTGGCACGGTTGAGTGGTTCCCTCAATATTTACTATGTGGTCCCTCATGAAAAGTTTGATGATTCCTGATTTATATATAGTCCTAAGGTTGATTGAAAGGATAGCTATAGACTCTGAAAAAGAAGTTAGGAAAGGATTTTGAGAAATGGTAGCATTAGTGGAATTAGCCTAGAATTTCTTAAGACGACTCCTTTGAAAGAGGAAAGCCTGCACATAAATGATTTATTTCGGGGCTTTTGTTATAAAGTAAATCAGCTTGGATGGATCTCAAGGGAATTATGCTAAGTGAACAAGCCCATTCCAAAAAGTTATGTGCCATATGTTTCCATTCAAATAATATCCTTGAGATGACAAATGTTATATAAATGGAGAACTGATTCATGGTTGGTTGGTAGTAGGAACTGGGTAAGGAAGGAGGACACTGTGATTATAAAAGGCCAACATGAGGAAGCTCTGTAAAATGGAACTTTCTGGGTCTTGACTGTGGTGGTGATTACATGACTCTACACATGTCCTCTAACTAAACACACACAAGCACACACACGAATTTCTGTAAAACTGGTGAAATCAGACTAAGATTGGTGGATCATGTCAATGTTAATTTCCTGGATATGTGATTGTATATAGTATTACAAGATGTTAGCATTGCAGGAAGCTGGGTACAAGGGATATCCCTGTATTATGTCTTACAATTGCCTGTGAATCCACAATCACTTAAAAATAATCTGAGTTAGATATATAAAGAGAAAGAAAACCAAGCCCCTTGCTGTAGACTCATAATTCTTTGTGAATCAAGTCTCTGTAAAAATGCAACAAATATGGAAGATCATAAGTAGGATTCATCTTATGCAGATGCCATTCCATAGGTGACTAGTCTGGTAGGCACTGGACTCTCTGGAGTTGGGATTCACTCAGTTGTCCTTTCCTGCAGGCATCATGTCAGGTTCTCTTAAGGTAGGCACAGTGCCTATTGAAAGGACTTTATTGATTCTTTTCAACATTTATAAAATCCCAACTAAGCTGCACAATATGGAATGAAAATGGGCTTGGCCCCCAGCCAGGCCAAAATGTGAGTTCTGAATTTGCCACTAGTAAGAAGTGGGACCCCAATTTCCTCAAATGTTAAATGGAAACCCATAACACCTATTGCCAAGACGGACACGACAGTGAAATGAGACCTTGCCTTTCTGAGGCACTCAATAAGCATGAGTTCTTATCACTGCCAGCGTCCCAGGTTGGAATGCATTCCCTGCTTGGGGTCTGAGTTCAGATTCATGTGGAGATGTCTGCTTTTTTAGAAATGCTACTGCAGCAGCAGTGCCACATCAGTCCCAGGGACTCACCACAGAGCCCGTATTCCAGTCCTGAGCCTTGGTAGATGAAGGCAGCTCAGAGAAGTTTATAGGGACTTAAGGTTCCTTTCTCCCCTGGAGACAGAGCCCTCACACACCAAAATGCATGCTCAGAAGGTTGAGCCTACTGTGGGTGTACAGGAAAAGGGACACAGCTCCATACTTGAGCTCAAAAATTGAGATCCTTGTTGACACCGTAGGGACAAGTGTCAGGAGGAGACTAAGAGATGAGAACTTGACTTTTTCATAGGAACCAGTACTGACCTTGACACCTCCCCAGGCCTGATGGGAGAGGAACTCTACTGGGCTAGGGGTGCCTGTCTGCACTGGAGATCGAAGCAGGAAGTCCAGTTCTGCTGCACTGATTTCCTGGTTCATGAGGAGGATCTGCAAAGGAGGGAACATGACACCATATTTCTTTAGCTTGTGGTGGCCTCAGGTTCAGGGGATCTTAGGGATTGTCACTCAGTGTAATTATTGCTGCCTCTAACACTAGAGCTTGCCCATCAATTTTGGTTATTTAGAGAGGATGGAGTGGAAGAAAGTGTATATTTATGCAAATTACTCCTATGTGCATCTGTTTTCAACCCCAATATCACAGTGACTTAAATATACCCAGTGGATGACTATATATCTTGGTTAGCAGGCATTTATTATGTATCAATCATAAATGCCAAGGAGTATGTGCCTGAAATTTAATTGAGCAGATGACACATACAAATGACATGATTTGAGGAAAGTGCCAAAGTGACATATGAACACACGCAAAATAGAAACACACATATGAATCAACAATGTGAATTTATGCAAAATAGAAGCACATATGTGAATTAAAAATAGGAGAGAGGTCCCTGAACAAGGGAGTGGCCAGCAAGCCAGAGGAAGGAAGGGGTTAAATTGACTAAATTTTCTATAAGTAGTCCCCCCCATGCCCCGGCCTCTGCCCCCAGTACTGGGGAATACACCAAGGGCCTTGTATTTACCAGGCTAGCATTCTATCACTGAGCCACATCCCCAGCCCTCTTTAAGTCAGTTTGAATTAGGTCTTGAAAAGCTAAGAGATGGGAATATTGAACAGGAAGGTAGGACTTTCAGATGGGGGGCGGAAATGAAAAATGCAGAGGTTTGGAAGGGAATTACAACAGTGTGTGCAGGAGGGGAAAAGCTTTTGGCTTGGTTAGAGACATGATTTTCAGTGAGAGGTGGAACCCCTGTATTTTCTAAGGCCAAGCTATCATTTAGGCTGGCCTGGGAATTACAGAACATGAGAGGACTAAGAGATGCTCACATCTATAGAGCTCGACTTTGGAACATGGAGTCAGCACAAAATGATACGATATCTGACTTTTGGAATTGGAAGTGGCCTTTGAGATAGTCTAGTCTGTGCTACCAATGTATATATTGAAAAAAAATCCCAATTCTAAACGATTAGGGGGATAAGTAAAAGGAAGTAAATTTTTATGACTTTTTGATATTGAAATTAACTGGAAGACTAGGGTTTCTCATTCAAGATGCAGCAATATTAGAAGTCTCCAATTTCCCCAGGCCTTTAAGAACCAAAGTTGTTGAAAATTTTCTAAGGCCATGGTTGCTACAATGTCTTGTGTGATTTCTTAACCCGGGAGAAGGTTAGGTCAGTAAACTTATTATCTAGATAAATATTGATGGAACGAAACTTCGGATGGCATTGGAAAATCTTCTAGTTTTCAGTATGGCCATCTAGTTCCATCTTCAGTGCCAGTTTTGATTGACTAGCAGTGGCTGCTGGAGGGATATTTTTAGAAGGATCAGAGCTCATCCAGGATCAGCAAGAAAAAGTACAATGATTGATTCAGCATATCTGTCATGAGGGGGACAATGTGGGGGCAGCATGCATGTAACCTATTGGAACTTCTTTGGAAAGTGATGTTAGAAGAAGAAAGTTTTAGGGCTGTGGCATGACTTAGTGGTAGAGCATTAACTTAGGCCCTGGGTTCCATCCCTAGCTAGTGGGAGAAAAAAAAAGAAAAAAAAAAAAAGAAGCAAATTTCTTAAGACCTGATGACTGGACACTAAAAATGACCTATCTTCTAAAAATTATTTTTTCGTTTTATTTTTACCTGAAAGGTGAGTTGGGCAAGGTAGGTCAACTTATCGCACTCGAAGAGTCCACGGGTCGTATACTGGTACACAGAAAAGGTTATGTTGTCTATTAGATTGGTAAGCCGTTCCTTGAGGCTCTCACCAGGAGCGGCCTTCTCTACAGCCTTCTGGAAGACGATTCGGAAGGCCTGAGGACAGAGGGTAGCATCTTGGTGACTTACATGAACCTCCTTTTATATATGAGTGGTCAATTTTCCAGCCCACCCAATGAAAAGTGATCCCAGTATATCTGGGGAAGACAAGAAGAGACAATGGTAACAAGAGAAGATGCTTTAGCTCTTAGTTTGCTCAGATGAACAATTAGATCGCTATGGGGCTGCCACTGTTTGAATGTAGTTTGTGCCCTCTGAAAATCATATTGGATTTTAATCCCTAGTGTGAGGTTTTAGGAGAGTGGAAGCTTAATTTGACTATGTAATTAAGAGAAAGGGAATTTGGGAGGAAGGTAAAACTGGATAAGATCATCAGGGTGAAATCCCTAAAATTGAATAGAGATTTTTTTGTTGTTGTTGTTGGGGGAGGGTAGTACTAGGGATTGAACTCATGGGTACTCAGCCACTGAGTCACATCCCCAATCCATAATTCTGTAATTTATTTAGAGACAGGGTCTCAGTTGTTAGTGCCTCACTTTTGCTGAGGTTGGCTTTGAACTCGTGATCCTCGTGTCTCAGCCTCCTCAGATGCTGGGATTACAGGAGTGTGTCCCTGCACCCCCTAGTGGTGGATTTATAAGGAGAGAGACCAGGAAACACACATGCCTTGCCCCACTTCAATAAGGACTCTGCCAGCAATAAGGCCATCACCAGATGTGTCCTCTTGACCTTGGACCAAGAACTGTGAACAGAAATAAAACTCTTTTCTTTATAACTTTAAAACTTCCCCAATCTGTGATGATATTGTTCTTTTAGTAAAAGAAAAGGATCAAATACAAGGACACACAGAGAAGAGCCCAAGGCTTTGATCAGTGAAGAACAAACATCCAGTAGTCAATATACTTTAAATTCAGTAAGTTTTTGTTGGGTAACTACCTGAATAGAAAGTAGACACAGCTAGGATTAATGATGCTCTACAGCATGGGATAAAATTCTTGGGGGCAGAAACAATCCTCCGTAAAACTTTGTTGAACTGACCCTTGCACATAACAGGCAGTGAGAATATTTTTAGTTAATGATTTTTCCTTTGATAATGATCAGAGTCTCAGATATTATTTGTTCTTTTCCTATTAATTTTGTAGTCATTTGAAGAGTCCTTGAAAGTGTCCTTTTTCCCTTATGAACCCTTCTGCAATGGTGGGAGTACAGCCAGCTTTGGGTTCTTCTTTAGAACTACATATTATGGGTATGATGGGCAGTAAAAAAAAATCATATAAGTTAATTTTCTCTTGTTTTAAACTTAAATAATGACTATTCATAAAAAATGAATATTTGGAATGCTACCCTTTAAGTATGACATGAATAGAACAAATCCTTAAAGAAAATAAAAGCCAAGATACAATTGGACCCTTCGGAGTCTTGGTTCTGAAGATTTCTAGTTTCTTCTCTATTTTCATTGTGTGGTTTTAAGAAGAAGAAAAAGAAGAAAAAAAAACCTAAAGTCTTTTTGAGACCAAGTATTTGAACCTAGATGGAAACCACATAAGATTTGAGTCTCAGTAGTTCTTCATTTGCAAAATAGGAAAAAAAATGTGAATTTCTCTCTCCATTCACAGATCCACATTTCTTCTTGTTAAACAAAGCCCTTGGAGTCTTCATCTCAGCAGTATCTTCAGCCCAATCCATTGTGATGTTTGCCTTCACTTGGTAGATTTTAGGTGAAATATTAATTCACTATGAGCTGATGAAGCCATAGCTCTCTAGAACCACACAGAGAAATTTGAGAAGCTTCCATGTGCAGAATAGGTCCATGGAGATGGATGGGTACTTTTCTAGGTGGTTGCTATAGCTTTCTTCTAAGGCTCTATCAAAATAACAGTAATCAGCAACGAATCTTGAGTTACTAAGTTTAAATAAAATGATTCCCGATTCAGGAAGAGAGTTAAAGAAAATGAAAAATCTGGATACATCCAGGATTTTCTTTACACTAAGCTCATTTGACTGTCTTTTTTTTTCCATCCCTGTTTCTCTCCCTTTGTGGTTATGAACAACTCTGGTGCTGGGCCTGATCCCCACTCCCACAGCTTTCTCCAGAAGGTCTGTTCTGCCCACATGGTCTGGTTATTGACTTACGTTCCCCTGGTAGATACTCACAAGCTTTTGGAACATTTTTAGGGCCCATGAGTGATTGCCTAGTGTTTTGTCTTTCTACTTGAATAAAAATAGTTGCATTTTTCAAAATCGAGTCCAGCTCTGTGCATATTATAGGACTGAAAAAGAATTGTTGAATGAATGAATCACTTTGCTCTGCTAATGCCCAAGAGAATGAGGGATGCTCCAGATCAAGACTGTCCAACTCAAATGCCTCCAGGAACCAGGTGTACAAGACCAAATAGGGAGGAGGAAGACTACCAGGACACAGAGGGCATGTGCCCACCTAGGGAGAAGCAGCTACAAATTCATGCCATGTGGAATGTGAATACAATGTTGTCAATCTTCCCAATTTTCACGAGAAGCCCCAAATCGGTATTTATGTGAATTCTCTTTATATTATTATAATATTATTTGTGGTGCTGGAGATGGAACCCAAGTCTGATGCATCTAGGTAAGCCCTCTACCACTGAGGTATACCTTCAGACTAAATCTCCTTATTTTAAAATATTGGTAACCTATTCAAGTATTTGAAAAGCCTTCCGTGGACCAAAGAGAAGAGATCAACAAGACCTTGGGTTCCCTGTTTGAAACCCGTGATCTGTGTTCATCTTGCTTCTGTCTATCTGATGATCCCTTTCCCATCTCATGGAGAAATGGTATTCCTCCAGTCATGCCTTTCTATAGAGTGCACACAGCAGCTACGCTGGGCCTCCCAGCAGTCTGCAGGATATCCTAGGGAGGTGTCCTCTCACCTATGACACTGTGGTGCCTTCTATGTGTGTCTCCCAGCTTTTGGTTGAGTTTTGAAGAGAAGTTACTTTGCTTTCATTCCTATCTTAACTACATGTTGAACTTCAAGTTCATTCAAAACTTGCATTTGGATGAATTTCTGCTTGTGTAAAAGCAAGTACAAATGTTTTAACGCATTCTTGCTCAAAACGCTTTGAAAGATGGGACATGTGGCTCCTGGCACACTGGTCTCTCTGGGGTTTTCATACTCTGAGAATGTCTCTCCTTTGTGTGCCAGAAATGAGAACTGCAAAATTGATCCTCATATGAAAATTGAGACTGTAGAAACTCCAGTAGCCAGATTTTTTTAAAATCAAATCACAGGAGACTTTCAAATGCATTGTTCTTTTGAAGACCCATCCCACAGCTATTTATCACTCAGAATTTCCATCTGTTTTCAATGATCTAGTTGGTCAATGAAAAGTAGTTGTTCTTAGCAATTCTTCATAACAACATGGAGACCCAAAGTGCACCTCTTTTTTTTTTTTTTAAAAAGTAGTGCTTCAGAGTTTCCTAGATCAGGATGCTGTTGCTGCAGAACAACTAATAACATGTTTTAGCACATATTTTCATGAATTTCATCTCAGATCTTGTTTTCCAAGTCACCATGGTAGGCTTCTGATAGTCAACTTCAACTACTCTTGGAACTAGGGAGATGACCCTGTAGTTAATAGGCTTATGCTAACTTTTATATCTGTTTTTGAAATATCTTATATTTCTTTCATATGTTTTCATAATCTGATTATAAGGCCAAGGATCGAGTTTCTCTTAAAAACATAAAATATTATAACCACATGTCTTCCAATCTGCAGAGATTTTGAGTTAAGGGAAAAGGATTGGGAAATGGTGAAAAGCCCTCTCCAATTAAATGAGCCCCAGGTACTGGGGGGCTTCTGATTTCTCAGGTATTCATCACCATATCCACACCTTGACCTCCACATGATGACTTAGCATGTAATACACATACTGAGGTGTGTGTGTGTGTGTGTGTGTGTGTGTGTGTGTGTGAGAAATCTCTGTGTCCATATACATATGTTCTCTCTGTCTCTCTCCTATTTGTACATGTGCATGTCCTCTCTGTTGGGTCAAACCAATGAAGTTGCTCAGAAACGTTTGATCTCCTTTTAATGCTTCTTTAATTGTGGTCATTTAATGAATTCACTAGGGGAGAATGATAGTTCTCTTAAAATAGGTTCACTTAAAATTTATGGGTTTTATTTTTTCATGGGTAAGATGAGTTTAGTCAGCACTTGAAATTTGCTAACAACTTTGGCTTCAGGAATATTGCAACAACCATAAAACAGTTGCTTTGGGGATATTAAAGTAATAAGAAAAGTAATTTAAAGTTGACTGTTATAATGGCCTGCACTGGTCTTTCATCAACACAAGTGATGTGCATATTCAATCCTCTCTGGGGACAGGAAAAATTTCTGACATTTCTCTGATATCCTCGTCCACACATCCAACATGCACACATCCAGTAGCCACCCATACTGAATTTGCTTATGGAATGAATGAAGCTAAGCCTTGCTGTGGCACCTGCTTCTGTTCCAATGAATTATAAAATACTCAGTTAAAGAAATGAGGACCTGTAATACAGGTCTGAAGCCAATGAAGCAGTACTCCTGGCCTTGATCTTCAAGATCGGCCGTAACTAATGAAGCACATGGATAAGCTCTCATGGGAAATTACATTAGAGACATAACACCGCTTGATTACGATTATTCAAAAAAACTCCAGGTATAAATCACCTTGAGAGAGAACTGATACATTGGGTGTATCTTGCTGAGATCATTCATGATGAAGTAGAGCAGAGAGGCTTGGGCAGCTGCTGGCCGATAGTGCTCTCTGGCCTCGTTGATTTTTACTTCAGTCACCCTGGCTTCTTGGACCTGTTGAGAAAATAAATAGCAGGCCATTGTTCAAACTAAATAGGGCTTCCAGAGAATCAAGCTGATCTTTCTGTGTGTGTAGTGTGTGTCTGTGTATGGGGTGGAGTGAATGGAAATGGGAAAAGTGGGAAGAAGTTGGAAAAGCCCTATATCAAGCTTGAATGGAAGGACAATATACACAATCTTGCTCTCACAGACTGAGCTGTCGGTTCTCATAGTTAGGAAATATGCCAGCTTCTTAGCTCCATAGCTGATGAGATGATTTCCTCAAAATGCGAAAAATATATATTGCTTTAAAATGAACTCCATGCCAAGCAGTGGAAGTCCATGGAAAGAAGCAAAATAATTTTCTTTAAAAAAAAAGTTTAATGAAATAGTTAATACGTAAATTCACAAAGAAAATCTCTTTTAATGAAGAATTTTTATTTTCAGAAAATTTCTTATCACAGGTAAAAATAAGAAGAGAAACCTAAGCAACAGGAAGAGAGATTTCTTCAAGAACATGTCACTTAAATACAAACCTTAATGCTCTCTGCCCTCAGACTCCAAAATAGAATCAACTACCGATAACTTGTGAAAGTCCACAAGAAAAAGCAGTGATCCTTATTGAAGATGTTCTCACAACAAGAAGAAGTGCTACCAAAGGGGACAGTTAGAAGACCTTTTCCAATGAAGTGAACACCTCCTAAATCCCAGAAGGATTGGCACCCTGAGAACTAAAGATGACTGAACAACTTAAAACAGAAAGACAAATACTGCATATTCTCCCTCATTTCTGGAAGCTAAAAAAAAAAAAAAACAAAAAAACAAAACCTTATCTCATGAATAGTGGTCTTTAAAGTCTAGAAAGGGCTGGGAAGGCAGACAGAACAAGTATGTCCTTGTTCCAGAACAAGTAGATATAAAAGAAGCACATAATAAGGTCATTACCAAAAGAACAGGCATATGTGAAAAAGAACGAACTAGACTTCTAAAAATAAGACAGTTATTTAAATTTAAAAAAATATACAGGTAAATATAAGAGGCTTGAATTGAAAAGAAAGAAACACACTGGAAGAGAGACCTAAAGAAATTGTTACAAATGCAGCTCAGAAACAAAAGTAGAAAATATGTAAGTTTATGAGACTTGGAAGATAGAATGAGAAGATTCAGATAGTCCTAGTAGGAAGAAGTAGGGAATAGAAAGAATGAAATAGAGACAATATTTGAAGTTTTTTTTTTTTGTTGTTGTTGTTCTTTTGTTTTTTTCAGTACAGGGGATTGAACCCAGGGGTGCTAATTACGTTGCCCAGGCTGACCTCAAACTTCAGATCCTTTTGCCTCAGCCTCCTGAGTTGCATCATGATTTCTGGCTGGAAGTTACTTTGGGAGCTATATTTGGAGTTAAGAATTTTCGAAAATTGATAAAAGGCTACAGCGCTTATCTTGAAGAAGCATATCAATCATGAGTACAACGAATAAAAAAATAAATTCTGACTATGTGGTAAAATTCGGAAACATCAAAGAAGAAGGGAAACTATTAAAAGCAACTAAAAAAGACAAAGCTGAAAAGGAATAGCAATTAGACTGAAAACAGATTCTCAGCAGCAACAAGACAACATTAGCTATATTATAAAACAATAACAGAAATTGGGAGGGAATGATCAGAATTAAAGTACTCTCTAATCCTTATGCTGTTTGGCAAGAAGCAAATACATTGCTTAATTTTGGACTCTTTGAAAATATATTTTAAAAGTAACATATATTTTTACATATAAACAAAGCAAGGTTAATCCATAAAGTGAAATAAAGTGAGTAGCTTTAAAATTAGGAAAGATCTATAGAAGTTACTATAGTCTCTGTAGCAAGCAACATGAAGATTCCTCAAAAAAAACTAAAAATAGAATAACTAGATGATGCAGCAATCCTACTACTGGGTATATATCCAAAGGAAATGAAATCACATCAAAGAGATATTTGCACACTCGTATTTATTGCAGTGCTATTTACAATAGCTAAGCTATGGAGTCAACCAAAAAAAAAATGAACAAAAGAAATAAAAATATTTCATGTGATACTTGGAAGATAGCAAGTGCTCAATAAATGTTCACTGATTTTTTACACAGCTGATCCATCCTCTGACCTACTCGTATGTGAGCCAGATCTCTCCTGCTCAGAGCAGAGGACTTTCTGCCATCATTGCTTTACAACCTCTTTGGTCCTCTCTGGAGAGGTAGAGGTCATAGAAAAATGGCAAAAGGGAGAGAGAAGGGAAATTGCATGGAAATGGAAGGAGACCCTCAGGGTTATACAAAATTACATACAAGAGGAAGTGAGGGGAAAGGGAAAAATAATACAAGGGGGAGAAATGAATGACAGTAGAGGGGGTAGAGAGAGAAGAGGGGAGGGGAGGGGAGGGGGGATAGTAGAGGATAGGAAAGGCAGCAGAATACAGCAGACACTAGTATGGCAATATGTAAATCAATGGATGTGTAACGGATGTGATTCTGCAATCTGTATATGGGGTAAAAATGGGAGTTCATAACCCACTTGAATCAAAGTGTGAAATATGATATATCAAGAACTATGTAATGTTTTGAACAACCAACAATAAAAATTAAAAAAAAACAAACAAAAAAAAACTAAAAAAAATGGGAACAAATTAAAAAAAAAAAAAGCTGAGGGGCACATCCTCTGCTGAGCCAGGGTTAGACTATACCCTCCTCTTTTGGGGATCATCACTCCAATCTGAGTGAAGAGCTGTTATCCCACAGTGGGTCTGATCTGGTTTATCTGCTCTGACCATTACTTTTCAAGTTTTCTACTTTGTCTACGTGGGAAAGTCTTTCCTATTTGGAGAAACCCCAGTAAGTCGGCAATAAGCATATTCATTCCAAGGTTCACTGTTCCCGGGCACCGTTAAGATGTATGTGATATCTGAATCAGAATGAATAATCACAACTGGTCTTCTGATCCAAGAGCAGGACTGGGATTGCAAAAGGGCCTATACAGGTTTGAATGTCTGTTGGGAAAGGATGAGAGACTGGGCCTCTCATCCTCGTCAAGTCATCTTCTAGTTCTCTGCAAGGGGGAAAAAAAACCTTCCAAATGTTGTGAAATGGATGAAGGAAACTATCTGCTCTAATTGTTTCCCAGGATGATAGAGAGTTTGAGAATTGAGTTTCCTGCCATGTCATTGAAGTTTTCTCATTAAAATCAGACTTGGGAGATTTTGCTAGTCCAGTGGGTTTTCTTAGGATGCAATCATGCCTGAATCTCAGAACTTTAACAGCAATGTGATTCCTTAGCTTCGGGGCCATTCCACAAACTATCTGAGGCATTCAGTTTGAAGTCTGATTCCCTGAACAGAAAGCCAGGACTGCACAGAGTTAAGTTTGTGGAGCCCAGATGTCAGAAGCATTTTCCAGAAAATAGAAACTGTAACACAGAATGTGAGGTAGTCACTGCTTGGAAGAATGGTGGGAAGATGGAAATGCTGTTACTCTTCTTTTTTTCAAAAAGTCAGACTGAAGGACTGAGCAGAGAAAAATCACAGGAGGACCCAAATGGGGGGCTGCCTCCCCGGACCATCTAGAATAAAGTTACCTTTCTCTCCACCTCAGCAGCAGTCTGCTTGGTGATCTCCAGATTCTCCACCAAAGCTGTTTCTCCCAAGAAGTTCCCAGATGCCGAGGAGAGGCGCGAGAGCAGATTGTCTTCTAATGTTTTGAGTGTGATTTTGAATCCATTTTGCTGTTTTGTGAGATCTGACTGCAAATAAGGAGGAAGAAAGAGTAAGGCAGAGATGCCCAGGGCATCCTATGCTGGGGAGAAGTCTGAATTAAAAAAAAAAAATCGTTCCTAGGGCCAGAGTCCCTGCCCTTCGAGACTGTAAAGTGGAGGCCAAGTAGTGGGGTGCTTGAGACCACAAGCAACAGGAGATGAGCAGATAAGTCAAAACCCAACAGTACCCTACACTACTGTCCTCCATATCCACATGTGCAAATTCAACCCACCGCGGACCAAAAATATTTTAAAAAATTGTGTCTTTCTTGAACACATACAGACTTTTTTCTTGCCATTATTTCCTAACAATACGGTATAAAAACTACTTGTACAGCATTTACCTTGCATTAGGATTATGAGTAACCTAGAGATGACATAAAAGTACAGGGAGGTTGCAAGTGGGTTATATACAAATACCATTAGACCAGTGGCTTGAAACTCAACTGGTCTTGGAATCAAGAGGGAGGGATCCTGAAACTCATCCTCCGCTCAGACAAAGGGAATGACTGTTCGAGGCATGAGACTTGGGCTAATTTTTCTCTTTCCAGTGGGGTTAATATCAGTTCCTATTTGCGGGATGTTTGTGCTATCTTTAGCACAGTGTTGATATACTCAGTGTCACTAAATGTAATTTATTGCTGCGAATAGAGGGAAAGGTCAAGTTTTAGTTCTCTAGCTTGTCCTCTTTATCACCACTTTACTGCCCCCAAATGAACAGCTCTCCTATGCTTTGCTTGGAAGAAACAAAACAAAACAGTAGAAACTCATCTTACCCAATTTAGACAAGATCATTGCAAGAGCCTTCTCCAAGGCTGGAGAGAGACTGGCATCCAAGTGAATCCCACCTCATTTTTCCCTTTCTGATGGTTAGGCTTCATATTCCAAGGTACTGGGCACCTTTTATTCCAGTTTTGGGAGCCAGGGAGTTAAGTTCAGGTAGCTCTAGCTCCTTTGTCCTCACGCAGCCTTTGGATCCATGGAAAGATCCAAAGGCTACATGTTGAGGCTTCAGCCGTGGCCACCCTGGTCTACCTCAGTCCTATCTCAAGACCAGAATTTGCTGCTCACTTGGCTGGGAATGCTCTGTGTCGACTAGCCCCCTAGCTTTCCAGTATCACCCTGTTTTATTTTCTTCAAATTTCTTATCCCTCGAGACTGTCATGCAAAGTGAAATAAGCCAATCCCCCCAAACCAAAGGTTGAATGTTTTTTTGCTGATATGTGGAAGCTAACCCATAATAAAGAGATGGGGAGGGAGAAGAAGAGAAGTTCAGTAGATTAGATAAAGGAGAACCAAAGGAAGAGGGAATAGAAATAGGAAAGACAGTGGACTAAATCTAACATGATTTCATTATCACCCTATGTGCATAGATGACTACATGACCCGTCTGATTCTACATCAGGTACAACCAGACAAGTGAGAAGTTATACTCTATTTATGTATGATGTGTCAAAATGCATTCGACTGTCAAATAAATAAACAAAAATAAATAAATAAGTAAATAAATAAATAAAATCAACATGATTTTCCTATGAACACCTGTGAAAATACCTTAGAGAACCCCACCATCATGCCCACCCACAAGAATGGGGTCCGAATTAGAATAAGATATACCTCATGCTTGTACACTTTATCAAAATGGATTCTATGGTCATGTATAGCTAAGAAGAACTAATAAAATCAAAAAATAAATTACATTATGTGCATATACCAAAAAAAAAAATCCTCATCATTTGCTGAAATGATATCATGTCTTGGTTTACATTCTTATTTTGCATATACTTCTACTAGGCCATAAGCTCCATGGGGACAAGTGCATGGTTTCCTGTGGTCAAGGCTGAATCCTCTATACCTATAACCTTGACTGTTATGCGGTTGGTGCTCCATGGGTGTTCAATAAATAAATGATCGCAGAGGCAGAGCCCCAGGGAAGGCCTGAAATCAATCCCACGTGTGCTGTAATTTTAAACCCATGTAACCTAACCTAATCGTGATTCAAGAAAAGAGAAAATAGAGATATTCACCATGGACTGAGTTGTCTTTGCCCTAAATTCATAAATTGAATTGTCAAAGCCCTGACTTCCTATGTGACTGTATAGGAGACAGTGTTTTTAGGGAGGTGACTGAGGTTAAATGAGGTCCTAAGAATTGTAATCCTGTTCTGGGATTAGTACTCTTTTGGGGAGATGCAGGAGAGCTTTCTCTTTCTCTGTGCATGCACAAGAGGAGATCAGATGGGGGAGCACAGTGCACCGTGAGAAGGTGGCTGCCTACAAGCCAAGAGGAGAGTCCTCGCCGGAAACGACCATGGTGACACCCTCATCTCAGGCTTCCAGCGTCCAGAACCGTGGAACAGTAGATGGCTTTGCTAAAGCTACCCAGTCTGTGGTGTGTTGTTATGGCACCCAGAGCTGACTGAGGCACAACCCTAGCAGGGTCGAACCCACTTCTGTTACCACTGCAGATTTGATTCCACTTAGGCTGGACATAGGCGTGGGAATGTATGGGATCAGAGTCCTGTGCCAGGCCCTGCTCTTGGCTGTAGGAGTGTCCCTTTTCCTGCCTGTCCTCTGTTTTAACTGACTATATCCTCCTTTTCCTAACTTGGTGTTTCTGGGTGGCTCTATGGGGTTGGGTTTCTTCCACCATATTGCAGAGTTCACTTTCTTGGTAGCAAGGAAAGCAGCCCGATCCCTGCTCCCAGAGTAGGGTGAACTGCAGGATCTAGAGCAGAGCACCTTCCTCCTCCCTTCCTTGGTGAACACCCGACACACCTTCAGCTGCTCCAGATCTGGCCTCTCCATGCTGACCACGGCGGCTAGCAGCTGGTCCTCCAGGCCATCTCTGGTCACGGTGAAGTTGATCAAGGTGGCCTGAGCCTGCAGCTCGGGCTGGTAGTGAGGATTGGCCAGCTTGGTGTGAAGGATGAGCCGGAACTTGGGATTGTATTCACACTCTTTGTCTCCAATTTTAATGAATCTGGAACGTACAGGCTCATGTGAAGGCGGGGTGATTTCCTGTGAGATTTTTTTTTTTTCCAAGATCATAGCCAACAATGTGGCTATATTTAGATGTACTTTTCCTAGGCATGTCTAGCATGCACCCTTGGGTCCTTCTTTGCCGTAATTTAGGGTACAGGTTTGGAAGGGAACCAACTTTCCCTTGGCCACCACGTTAGATATGTACACTGTGCAACTCTAGAGAGAGCCATTCTGGTGGTGGTCAGTACAGATTAGGATATTATGGAAAAGCTCCAGCAGATGGCAGTAAAGTGTTTGGAGGAAGCAGCATCTTGTACTTTGCACAAAGGTGTTTTTAGGCTATGATAGGTCATACTTTTTTTTTTTTTTTTCCTCGTGGCTGACAAGAGAATGACTTTGATGGGTGAAAATAATTAAGCACATAAATGAGCATGGAAAAGCAGCTTAGGGCCCTAGCAGTGGGTGAGACTTTTGCTACAGTTGGATATGGTTTGTCCCCCAAAAGTTCACAGGCTGGAAGTTTGCTCCCCTGTGTTATGATATTGATGTTAAGAGGCAGGACCAAGTAGAAGGAGGTACTTAGGTCACAGGGGTGGGAAGGGATTTATGCTGCTTCTCTGAAGTGGGTCAGGTCTGGTGGGAGTGGATAAGTTCCAAAGAGAGTAGGTTACAAGATGAATGAGCCTGGCTCCTCAATCAGTGTCTTGCTTCCTGTTTTGCCATACAATCTCTCTGTCCTTTTCACATGTCCTCCTGCCATAGTACCATCCACCATATTTCGATGGAACCAGAAAGCTCTCACCAGAGGCCTAAAGGATGGAGCTGCCTGATCATGGACTTTTTAGCCTCCAAATTGTTGAGCAAACTAATTTTCTTTTCAAACTACTCAGCCTCAGGTATTTTGTTAAAGAAACAGAAAATGGACTAAGATCCTAACTCAAGCATGCCTTCATGATAATTATCACTCCCCGTCTTAGGGAGGATGGCTTTTCTACTTCTTCTCCTTTCCCTTGTGCACCATATCCTCTTTCTGCCCTATTCTTGCTAAGCCTGAATCCGTAATGGCACCCAAGATGAACCTGAACTGTGTATGCGTGGGTGTGGAGGGGGGTGCTGGAAATCAAACCCAAGGGCTTGATTGCATATTCTAGGCTCTACCACTGAACTGATGTGTCGAAGGCAAATCAAATGACAGGAGCTGGGTTCTCAGAACCCAGATATCTGACTTGGATCAAATGTTCATACTTATGTGTCAGTCTGCTTTTTGACCACTTTCCTTCCAAGGTTCCTCCTAAACTGTACACTGTGGCCATTTAGAAGGAAGTCAACGGGTTGCTGACTGAGAAAGCAAAGTTCATGCCAGGAAGCCTTCTCTACCAGAGAAGGGCATCTAAGCAGCCCTCTGCTGGGAGACAGAAAGGTGTGCTGGCTACAGGGAGCTACTTGACGAGAGCAGAGGAGAAGAGATTCTAGCAAGAGCAGACCTCTCCACATTTCTAACTGGGGTGGGGAACCAGCTCTTCACACAGGGGCAGCCACATAGCTGAACCTTACCGTCCTTTCTTAATGACTTCTCTCCCCAGCAAAGGTCCCAGAACAGGATCAATGGACTCCTCCAGGTTTTCAATCAGCACCACGTCTCCAGCTTCCAGGGCACGCTCGATGGTTTGCAAGTAGCTAGGGGGAGCAAGTCAGGCAGTGTGAGCCTGTGGCCAGGTGTGCACTCAGAGGCAATTTAATAAGATGACCATGGCTTCCAAGGCATGGCAGTACACTTGGAGGCACAGCTATTTGAAACGTCTTCAGTGGCCCCATTTTTCTCTATTTCAAGTGACATTTATGTAATTTTGTACATTTTTAGAAATGGGGAGAAATTACAAAATACGAAAAAGATTATGGAAATTCATCATAACTATATTAGCAATGTGGCATTTACTGGGTATATCTGGACATTCAGTGATCCTTTGGTAACTGTGGGGTTTCAGACCCCTGTGGACACCAGAATCCGCAGGTGCTCAAATCCCTTCTATAAAGTGATGTAATATTTGCATTTAACCTGGACACATCATTCTGTATACTTTCTACATACAATACCTAATACAAAGTAAATGCAATGTAAATCATTGTTACACTCTATTGTTTAGGGAATAATGACAAAGGAAAAAGTCTACATGTGTCCACTATAGGCACAGTGTTTTTCATATATTTCTGATGTGTGGTTGGTTGAATCTGTGGATTTCTGTCCTGCAGATACAGAGGGCCATGTTGTATTTTCAAATTTAGTTTTTATATTATTGAATTCATATGGCATCTTTACTTTAAAACCCAGTTTTCATACATAAAATATAGTTTAAACATTTCCCTGTGCTATTAAATATTCTCCCAAAGCAAATGTTAATGACTGGATATTAGATTTTATTTATATAACTTAACTTATTTATCAATCAATCAATTAATATCTAGGTTACTTTTAACTTTTCAGTGCTTTGTAGCATTTAATAAACACATAATAAATGAATTTCCTCAAATCAATTTATAAGTTTGATGTAATTCCAATTCAAACAGAACAAAAACATTTTACATAACTTGAACAAAGATTTTAAAGTCATCATAAAGGAATACCATAAGGCCAGTTAACAAAAATAAAATGATGAAGAAGAAAGAAGACTCATATTATCTAATGCTAAAATATTTTATGTAACTTCAACAATACAGGTATGTAAAAAAAAGTCTCTCTCTCTCTCTCTCTCTCTCTCTCTCGGGAATTGAACCCAAGGATGCTTTATCATTGAACTACTGCCCCAGTTTTTTTCTTTTGATATAGGGTCTTACTAAATTGATGAAGGTCTCATTAAGTTGCTGAGTTTGATCTTGAACTTGTGACAATCCTGCCTCAGCCTCCTCAGTCGCTGAGATTACAGGCACGCACCACCATACCCAGTCAAAAGAACTCTTAAAAGACAAGTATTGAAAAGTTAGCAAGTTAGCAATATTTTTGAATGATAAATTATAGAAAGTATTATTTCTTTTCTCTTTTTCCTTTTTTGCAGTACTGGAGATTGAAACCCAGGTCTCACACCTGCTGGACAAGTGCTTCACCACACCACTGAGCTATATACATCCCAACCCTTTTAACTTTAATTAATTAAGTAATGTGCTGGGAATCGAACCCAGCACTTTGTGCATACTAGCTAGACAAGTGCTCTACCATGCAGCAACAATCATAGTCCTCTTTCCTTTTATCAGTAACTACTTCTCGCTACCTTTTCCACAATTTTAATGCATTACTTTTGTAATGAGAAATACTACAATTAATGTGACTGAATTTATAACTAAATAATTTAAAAGCGAGGTCAGTAAGCTAGTATGAGACACATAAAAAGAACAAAAATGCTGTTTAATACAATAATGATACAGTAAAATGGCATTTCTAATTAATCGAGAAAAGGATGGAAAATGTAATAGGTTACATTGGGACAGCAGCTAACCACTTGGAAAATTAGTCTGCATCTCATTTAGGGAACTTAAAGTATGATTGGATTTCAGTGTAAAAAGAAAATTCACAGAAAACTAAAATATAATAAAATTTCTGGAGGAAAAAAAAGACATTTTTCTAAAGATGATCCACAGAAGAAATGGGTGATAAGTCTGAACAAATAAAAGCAAAATTAAATGAACAATAGTATGTCAAATCTCACAAATAAAAAGCCTAGACAGGTTTTTCATTCGCTTGACAAAAGAAGATTACACATTGTATGGATAATACAGCATTTGCATTCAAATAAAGTACAACAAATCTAAAAAACCATCCAACAGAAAAGTAGTCAATAGACATGAACGGAGAATTAATTGAACAAATATTTATTGAAGGCCAACAAAGTGTCAGGCGGTGTTTGCGGTAGTGGGGATGTAGCAATGAGCAACACCCCCCCACCACCTCTAAAAACAATTGCACTTCTATCTAAAATGCATTCTGTTGACTAGAAAGGGATACTTTAACCAAAGTTTGGGAAGAAGATTAAGGTTAGATTATTCTGTGACTGAAGATGTAGATAAAAATATATCATGTCATTCCTGGGTGTTCATTTGCTCTGTTTTACAATTATTATTTATAGTTCATGAGATTGAACCTAGGGACCCTCTACCAATGAATTACAACCCCAATACTTATATTGGACAGGGTCTTGTTAAGTTGCAGAGCCTGGCCTCAAATTTTCTAGCCTCCTGCTTCAGCCTCCTGAGTAACTGGGATTAAAGGTGTTTAACTGTTATTTTTAACATTACACATTAGGTGTAAACAATCCTGGGTGAACTAGACCTGTGGGAGAGCATGTTAGGGACACATGACCAGAGAAGCAAACCTCACCTCACTTGTGCTATGTTGGATAAATCTCAGGTCTCTCAGTGAGGATAACCTGGGTTCAAATATTGCCTCCATCACTTAAAAAAACAAAACAACTATTTAATGGACTATCATATGCCACAAAACAACATTTTAGTCATCAATGATTGCCTATATGACAGTGGTTCTATAAGTTATGCCACCTAGTGACATCATACCTATTTCAGTTTGTGTAAGAATGTTCCATGCCAAAAATCAATGAAATTGAAGAAAAAAAATAAAAAAATTAAAAATTAAAAATCAACAAAACAAAAAGTTGCTTCTTTGAAAACGTAAATAAAAATGATAAATCCTTAGCCAAGCTAACAAAGAGAAAGAGAGAGAAAACTCAAATTACTAAAATTCATGATGAGAAAGGAAATATCACGATGGACACTACTGAAATACAAACAATAATCACAAACTGTTTTGTACATTTATACTCTAATAAAATAGAAAATCTTGTAGCTCAGGAGGCTGAGAGGGAAGGATCACAAGTTCAAAGACAGTCTCAGCAATGGTGAGGTGCTAAGCAACTCAGTGAAACCCTGTTCTCTAAATAAAAAAATACAAAATAGGGCTGGGTATGTGGCTCAATGGTTGAGTGCCCCTGAGCTCAATCCCCAGTACCAAGTAAAAAAAATAAAAAAATAAATAAAATCTTGAAGACTTTGAAAAATTTTTAGAGACAAATGACTCACCAAAATTGAATCATGAGGACATAGAAAATTTAAACAGATCAATTTCAAGCAATGGAATTGAAGATGCCATCAAAAGCCTACCAACAAAGAAAAGCCCAGGGCCAGATGAAATCTCAGCTAAGTTCTACCAGACCTTCGTAGAAGTAACAACAATCCTTCTCAAATTATTCCATTAAATAGTAAAGGAAGGAACCTTTCCAAACTCATTCTATGAAGGTAGTATCACTCTGATACCAAAACCAGACAAAGACACATCAAGGAAAGAAAACTTCAGGCCAATATCTCTGATGAACACAGATGTAAAAATTCTTCTTTTCCCAGTACTCTTTATTTATTTGTTCTTTTTAGTTACACATGACAGTTCAAAGTATATATTATACATAATATATACTTTCTTCTGGTTGTACATGATTTAGAAATTATATTGCTCATGTATTCATATATGAACACACCGAAGTTATGTCTGATTCATTCTACTAAATTTCCTATTCCCATTCCTCCCTTTTCCCTCCATTCCCTTTAACCTAATCAAAGTACTTCAGTTCTTCCCTACCTACTATCCTTATTATGAATTAGCATTTAGATATCAGAGAGATATCTAAATGCTTTTGGGTTTTTTTGAGATTGGCTTATTTTACTTTGCATGATAGTCTCTAGTTCCAACTATTTACTGGCAAATGCCATAATATCATTTTTCTTTATGGCTGAATAATATTCCATTGTGTATATATACCACATTTTCTTTATCTATTTATCTGCTGAAGGACACCTAGTTTAGCTATTGTGAATTGAGCTGCTACAAACGTTGATGTGGTTGCATCACTATAGTATGCTAATAAATGCAAAATTTCTTAATAAAATACTGGCAAATCACATACAAAAACATATTAGAAGATTGTGCACCATGATCGTTTGGGGTTCATCCCAGAGATGCAAGGTTGGCTCAACATATGGAAATCAATAAACATAATTCATCACATCAATAGACTTAAAGACAAGAATCACATGATTATCTCAATAGATGCAGAAAAAGCATTTGACAAACTCTAGCCAGAGCAATTAGAAGAAAGAAATTTAGGTGATACAAATAAGAAAAAAAGGACTCAAACTATCCCTATTTGCTGAAGACATGATTCTATACTTAGAAGACCCAAAAACACTCCACCAAAAAGCTTCCAGAATTCATAAATGAATTCAGCGAAGTTGCAATAGGTAAAATTAACACCCATAAATCATTTGTGTTCCTATACATCAGTGATGAATCAACTGAAAGGGAAATCAGGAAAACGATCCCTTTATAAAATAAAATAAAATATTGGGGAACCAATCTAACAAAAAAGGTGAAAGACCTCTATAATGAAAACTACAGAACACTAAAGAAAGAAATTGAAAAAGGTCTTGGAAGATGGAAAGATCTCCCATGTTCTTAGACAGGCAGAATTAATATTGTCAAAATGGCCATACTACCAAATTCCAAAGGTGTACTTTATAGAGATAGAAAAAGCAGTCATGAAATTCATTTGGAAAAATAAACCAAAGCAATCCTTAACAAGAAAAATAAAGCAGGAGGCATCACAATACGAGAACTTAAATTATAGTAAATTATACTACAGAGCTATAGTAACAAAAAATGCATTGAAGACCCATGGTACAGAATAGAGGACATACAGACAAACCCACATAAATACAGTTATCTCATACTAGACAAATGTACCATAAACATACATTGGAGAAAAGATAACTTCTTCAACAAATGATGCTGGGAAAACTGGAAATCCATGGCATTTGCTGGTAAATAGATGGAATTGGAGACTATCATGCTGAGTGAAATAAGCCAATCCCCCTTAAAACAAAGCCTGAATGTTCACTCTGATATGTGGATGTTAACACACAATAAGGTGGTGGGGAAGAAGAGAAGTTCATTGGATTACACAAGGGGGAATGAAAGCAAGGGAGGGGGAATAGGAATAGAAAGAAGAGTGAATTGAACTCAACTTTCCTATGTTCATGGGTGAGTACATGTCCAGTGTAATGCCACATTAGGAACAACCACAATAATGAGAAGTGATATCCCATGTATGTACAATATGTCAGAATATATTCTATTGTCATATGTACCTAAAAATAACAATAACAAAAAAAGAATGTGATGTTCACACGATGATAAAACTGCATACCAAGGCACCTATCATCACGAATCCCTATCATTAAATGACACGCGTGACTGTATTTTTCATTATGGGAAAATACACAAAATATAAAATTTAGCATCTGCATCACTTTAAGGGTACATTCACACCATTGTATAATAAGCACAAGTATCCATTCACAGAAAACTACTTTTTGTAAATTCTGTACCCACTCTAACTCCCTAATTAGAGGTGGGGGAACTGGGAGGAGAACCAGGAGCAATCAGGAAGGACCTTGTGTGAGATCAGGAAAAGAGAGACAAGCTAGGGGGCGCCTAATGTCTGCTCCTGATATTTCTTTTCTTCTTTAAAATTTTTTTTTGTTCTTTTCAGTTAAACATGACAGCAGAATATTTTGATGTGCCATACATACACACTTACATTTGTTTTTCCTGCATCCATGGCAAAATGGTGACTTTCGTGCTCAGTTACTTACCCTTTCTGACAGATCTGGGTGACCCGGAGGTCTTCTCCATATTTGGTCTTGATCCACTTAATGCCTTGTAGCTGAGGGTCCACCATGAGCGGCCAGCGCTCACAGTTGATGAGGATGGTGGCATTCTCCATGGACATGCGGTCTGCCGGGAGGCCCTCATTCTGCCAGGCAGCCACGTCGGCATCATCTGTCAGCATTCTTAGAGGATCCAGAGTTGGGGTGACTGGGATGGGAACCTGGTGAAAGTGAACACATGTGTTCAGAATGGAGGAGCATTTTCTCAGTGGCGGGGGGTGGTGGTGGACCCAGATCTCACTTTAAAAAGCAAGATCAAGGTTCCCCCAAAGAGTGTGCATGGGGGTGTGATCATTTTTTGGAATCAGGTGTTTTGTTGAAGTCCTGATAGTCTTTTTTTTCTCTTGATAGATAAATAATAATAGAAAATCAGCCCATTGCTCTTTGTTATATTCACCTAAACCAAATTTCTTCTAGAGATGGGTTATATTTTAATATAGAACCTCCTACATTTATTTTTCTACCATGTCTCTCAGTTACCAGCCTGAAACTTTCATCTATTGCACCACCTTGCAAAGGGTTAGAAAGGCTTACTTTCCCACCTGACCCAAACATCCTACTCCCAGGGTTGCTCGCAGGACCTGCTCTGCACATTTGCCTGCAGAGAGCATCCACCATCCCTGAGAACTTTTCCCCTTGGCTTCTCCAGGGTCCCTTCAGGGATCCCAGACCCTTCCTTTTCTTATTTTAATTTTCCTACAAGCAATCTTTTTCATCGATGACTCATATACACTTTTTAAAAACCAGAAGTAAAATTCACACAACAGAAAACTAACCATTTTAAGGTGTTGGATTCAGTGGCATTTAGAACATTCGCAATGTTGTGCAACCATCGGCTCTGTCTATATCCAAAACATTTTCATTGCTCCAAGAGGGAACCTCGTACGCATGAAATAATCTCTCCTCATTTCTCTCTACTCCAAGCTCTTGGCAACTACTAATATGTTTTCTGTCTCCATGGATTTTCTGATTATGGATATTTAATATAAATGGAATCAGACAATATGTGACCTTTTGTGCCTGGCTATTTTTATTTAGTGAAATGTTTTCGGGAGTCAGACACAGTCCCTTTCAACCCCTCTGTCTCTCTCCTCTCTGTGCTGTGCTTTGCCCAGTTGCTCCAGGAAAATCTCTTCAAACCATCTCCTGTCCCTTATCTTGATCTATTAAGGGCACAAATGGCCGGTGCTATGCCATCAAACAAACTGTTAAAGAGAAATCAGCCCCTTCAAGGTTCTCATCCTGGGATCGGATATAGTTTTAACATTTTTCTTTTAATCTTATTCACAGTGGCGTTATTTTGAGAAGGCATTAGTATTTTTTTAGCAGAGTGTCTGTTATAGTTTGAATGTGCCCCTTAAATTCATGTGCTGAGAACTTTATTTGTGATGCCACAGAGCTGGGAGGGGACCCTAATAAGAGGTGATGAGGGGACGGATGCTGTGCCCTCCTAAGGGGATTTCTGTCCTTACCGTGGAGTGGGTTAGTCATCGTGAGAGTGGATTTGTTGTAAAAGTGAGTTTGGCCCCCTCTTGCTCTCTGGCTCTCACCCTGTCTTGTATTTTTGGCTCCCACTCTGGGATGATACAGCACAAAAGCCCTCACCAGATGTCAGAGCTCTTGGGCTTCAAGACTCCTGAAGCATAAGCCAAACAAAACAAAACAAAACAAAACTCTGCTCTTTATAAATTACCCAGTCTCAGGTACTCTGTTACAGAAGCTGAAAACAGACTAAGGAGTCTATGGCACAAAAATGTTTAAGAACCCCGTACAAAGCCAGCAAAATCCTCACCAGCTGCTACAAAGCAGCTCATTGTCATTTGCTCAGTTAATGATGGTTCTTTCAACAATTTCCTCATTTCCACCAGTGTTCAAGATGAACAAAATAACAGTTTAATTAGTACTTTTAACATGACTAGTTAACACAACGAGTACTGCTATCTTATAATAGCTTAACTAGTACTTGTACCATTCCAAGTACTATAATAGTCTTTAAATCACTGTTTAGCAAATCATCACAGAAGTAGGATTTTATGAGATAATCTGGGAAATCAACCATGTATCCCCGCTCAAATGCATTTTTTTTTTTGTTCTGGGGATACAGCTACCAATGAATTTTGGAAGACATCCCTTACTGTACATTGTGAACTTTTGGTGCTGATGCTTCCCATAGCTGAATTTTATGAATTTAAGATCCTCTGTGAACATGTTGGTGGTATCCTGATCTTGGATGACTTCTGAGACTCCTTTAGAATGGAGTGTAGGGCACACTGGATGCTCACTGAATATTTGTGAACTAATGATAATGAGTGATGTGAATATGCCATGGGAATATTAGGAATTATTCTGACTATAGGATCCAAGTGCAGCTTAGATTTCCCTTTGATTAGAAACTAGCACCTCCCCTACTTCATTAAGTTGGGTGGGAGAGGTGTAGAGGAAGGAGCCGGGAATAGATTCATCTACTTATATAAAGAGCACCTGTGCAGCCCATGGCAAAATCACCTGAGCTGTGGTGGGCGTGTCTCGGAGTCCCAGGCACAAATTAGGCGGCTTTGAGGCCTGGTGACAAGGTGCAATGAGTAGGGAAATGGAACTTCCCCAGCTGCTCCTATGACATTTGGCTCTGGAGCTGGAAGATCTGAGAAAAACAAGGTTCTTTTTGGGTTTCCTGGGTTTTACTATTTTGAGGAGGGCCAAGAGAGAGCTTCTGGCCAGAGGACCCAAATTCCCATGAAGAGCTTCATTGAGAAGTGAGATTCTGTCCTTGGCTGGCCTAAAGGGTAGTGGGCCACAACGCAAGGCAGGGTAGAAGGACACAGACACCCATGTCCCAGGCCTGGTGCTAAAAGAGCGGTAGGAGTGAGTGTGCAAGAGGGCACCAGAAGGTTTGAGTTCCTGTGGTTGTGTGACCTCACTGGTACCCACGAGTGGACACAGTCAGGAGAGATTCAGGAAGTACGTACTTTCAGCTGGCTCAGGTAGGGTCGCCAGGTCCCGTCCATGAGGCTCTGCCGGTATTTTTTGGTAAAGAAGCCAAGGTACGAAATGAAAGCTGTAATAAGCAAAATGTCTCCACACAACGTCCTTTCCTGCTGCTTCAAGTTCTGCACAGCTTCTGCCCACCTCACGTTTTCAGAAGCGAGTCCTCCAACCTACCATTTCAAAGGCCAGAGAGAAGATGCTGTCACATGCCAGGCAAAAGAGCAGTGGATCTGGCCACAGAGATCACACATTGCACGTTCAGAGCAGGAAGAGCCAGGACTTCATTTGTTTGACCCTTTCAATTAGTGCGGTTTGTCCTGATTTCAGCAAACAAGCCCTTGTTCTGGGCTATGCATTAAGAGGACCACAGAAAGATGACTGTATTTTTTTTTTTTTAAAGATAGAGAGAGAGGGAGAGAAAGAGAGAGAATTTTAATATTTATTTTTTAGTTTTTTTTGGCGGACACAACATCTTTGTTTGTATGTGGTGCTGAGGATCGAACCCGGGCTGCACGCATGCCAGGCGAGCGCGCTACCGCTTGAGCCACATCCCCAGCCCCGACTGTATTTTTTTTTAATTGGTGCATTATGATTATATATAATAGTGAGATTCATTATGATACGTTTCTACATGCACATGACATAATTTGATCAATTTCATGAGCAGGTACTTCCCCTTTTCCTCTCCCCCTACCCCTGGTTACCATCCTCTACTGGATTCCTTATATTTTCATGAGATTCCCTCTAAAAAATACTTTCTTCTAACTTCCACATATGAGTGAGAATATATGATGCTTGACTTTCTGAGTTTGGTACTTATGTTGTTTAACATGATGGCCTCTAGTTCCAACCATTTTCCTACAAATGACATAACTTTGTTCTTCTTTATGGCTGAACAAAACTCCATTGTGTGTGCACACACACACATATATCCACACATGCACACATTACATTTTCTTTACGCATTTGTCTACTGATGGGCACTTAGGCTGGTTCCATAGCTTGGCTATTGTGAATCGGGCTGCTAAGAACATGGGTATGCATGATTGCTATGGTTTGCTGAAAAACAAGCTTTTAGGCTCTGCCCTTTTCCCCCTGTGGAGATTGACACACCCACTTTACAGGTTGTTAGGAAGATTAAATACAATCTATATGTTAATCACTTAGCACAATACCTGGTCTATAAGACCTATCAGAAAACTAGGCACCTCTCCCTCTCTAAATGCTGGCCTGCCTTCCATCGCATTTTTCATTATACAATGAAAATAAACAAAATCAAATCTGTGTGCTATAAATAATTACCACGTGGTAAGTAAGACACAAATGCTAGAAGTACTGTGCATACAGGGGTGTGTGCCGAGGACCACAGACTCCAGAACACACCCTGATTGACCTGGCCCACTTTGGGATAGCAACCCTCTCCTTGGGAATAGAGCCATCTTTCCACCGAGGATTGCAAGGTGTCTCATGGAGCTTCGTTCCTGTGTGAGGACTTGCCCTTCATTTTTCCCTTGAAAGAAGCCACCATACAGTGTCAGAACTGGGAAGGACCTGAGGAATTCGCTAACTTCACCATTCCCATTCCATATTTAGATTAGACTAGAAGGGTGTAAGTATTTCCCCACAATCCGCTGGTAGAGGAAAGAGGTGGTTTCAGAACATGTGCCTCATGTTTCTCTAGCCTAGTGCCATCCTGCCTCCCATGAGAACCATCTCAGAAAATGCTCTAGCCAGGTGCAGAAAATTGTGCTGAGTTTTGGAAACCCATCAGGGAGCTGAATGGAAGGCAAGCCAGCTAGGAAATCTGGATGATTTCTCGCCCAATTGTGGAGGTGCTGTGTCTAAATCAAACCATTCAGTTGAATGGAGGGTCTCTAAATTATGTACAGGCTGGTCCCACAAGCAAGCACAGACACACACTTGTGGTACAGCCTTTCTTTACTAATGCATGACTCAGTTTAATGGTGGCAATGACTCATTTCTCCCTAAATTAAAAAATATGGCTTTGTTATAGAAATAAGTGGTGTCTGGAATAAATGTAAAAAAGAATCGATTATATTTCCCTTCACTGGTAGGGATGGTGTTGCTAAGACTCTCAATTGAAGAGTAACCTCATTCAATGAACTGCTTTGCAAGATCTTAACTGATAAAGATGATGATAAAATCAAACAATGGGGGGGATTGAAAAAGGCCACAAATTCTTTGACATTCCTCATCAAGAGTTCATGCCTATCTCCCTGTCCTTGAATCTGTGACTGCTTGGATAGATAGAAGATAGTGGAAGTGCCATTGTGCTGGGTTTTGTGTCCAGGCTTTAAGAGACTGAGACTGTCCACTTTCTGTCTCGGAGTCCTGGGTCACTATGGAAGATATCTGGCTAGCCTGCAGGAGAGATTGCATGGAGAGGCCCTGAGACTACACTCTTATTATCAAAACATAACATAAATAAGATCTTTAGAGTTTGCCTATAAAATACATGCTTCCTCTAGTATGTTTCTACACACATGCAAGCATAATTGCATCTTGCATGGGTGTGACAGATCCAGTGTTTCCTTCCATCCGACCATCTCTATAAGAAAACTCTTGGCATGACCAGGGTGCATGTCCACACTTTCCTGAGGTCTCAGTCCCTGCATCCCAGCACGTATTAATGTTTCCCCTCAAGATGGGCAGTGCTGAGCTGTGCCATCTATTTCACACCTTCACAACACTCCACAGAGCTGCTAATGTAACTGGAGCTCAGGCTGCTGAGGTGTGCACTCACCAGGCGGTTTGCAAGGGAGATGGTGCCTGCGGTCATTTCAGCTTCTTGTTGACATCTGAGTTTGTCGGCAGTTGCTTTCTCAAACTTGGCAGTGAGCTTTGCCAGGTTTTCATTAAGGTGCTGTTTAGGAAGGAGCACAAGGTCTGTCAGTAATCCCAGCTCAGGTCACCTCCAGTGCTTCTGAGATGAGGGTTCATGTGATTATAGAAGAAGTTGTTGGGTTGTGGGGAGCTTAAGGGCCTGGAAAAGCAGGTAGGGAAGGAAAGGAGCCAACTAAATGATCTCAAGTGGAGTCCCAGGGAAGAAGTTGGCTTTATACCGTAGTGAGGCTATAGAGTGGGAATGCAGAGATTTCTCATCCAAGGTGAGAGAACTGAGCTCCCACACTCCAACACCTCAGTCATGGGGTAAAGGCTATAGGAGGTGAGACTGATGTGGGAGGTGGGGTGCATACATCCCACCTCTCTTTGTATTGGGGAAAATTGGGTTCTTGTGGTCTGACAAAATGGTGCAAGTCCTGCTACTAAAAGCAAAAGCACATTAAAACTGGGGGAAACTAAAACATGGTCCAGAGGATACCAGGGCAGTTCTTCCTGGATCACTGACTGTACCTTCTGTGTCTAGTCAGGACAGGGCTGTCTGAAATCTCAGTCCTCCTTTGACTAGAAGGCCTTAGACCTATAGGACAACTCTTATATAACCTCATTGCTTGTTTCCCGTTATTGCAAAGTATGGGAATATTTTTGAAAAAGTCATAGTTTTGATTTTTTAAAAAATTATTAAGAATCTAGGACTGGGGCTGGGGTTGTGGCTCAGCGGTAGAGCACTAGCCTGGCATGTGCAAGGCCCTGGGTTCAATCCACAGCACCACATAAAAATAAATGAACAAAATAAATGTATTATGTACAAATAAAAAAATAATCTAGAACTGGAGCATAAAGCATTTGATGCCCTCAAGAATACATATTTGTATGTATAAAGAAAACACAGGAGATACCTACAAATGTGTCCCATGTGTGTGCAGTGACTGGGGTTCAGGCTGTTCTGTTAGCCATTACTAAAGTCACAAGAGAAATAAATACAAGGCCAAGTTTACACAGCCAAGTAGGTTTAAGAGCAGGTGGTGAGCCATCTGATTAATGATGGCAGACTGGCCACTCATTTCCCACCTCTCTTCCCCAGACTTCTCTAAAATGATTGCAAAGCAATTAAAAAAGCCATAAAGCCCTTAACAGCAAGCAAACTGGTGAATGCTGTTGGAGGATGAGGCTTTCCAAAAGATCTTTGGAGGGTCATGCTATGGAGGGAGTGCAGAGCAGGAGGAGGAAGGAGGAAGCTGCAGCTCCCACATCTCACCAGAGGGGGAGCTGATGAGCCCACAGAGCCCCACTGTGAGTTGGAGATTTTGGGAATGTCAGGTGTGATGGGGGAGAGAGGAGCTGGAAATAGGGGGGCTCATTGGGAGCCTATGGATCTACTTCATATCTCCATCCCCATGTCCAGCATTCAATGCCCCTCGGCACCTAGGCCACCAGGCAAGAGAGTCAACAGGGGCAGAGAAAAAGCACCATATTTTGGCATTTAGGGAGCATCCAACGTAACTTATTTGATTTGGAAAACAAATATACCAGTCAGCTCTGCACTTACCTGCAGAACTAGAATCAGCGGGGGTTTTTTTTTTTTTTGCCTTTCTAAATATTTTTATTAGAATATTATAACTGCACATAATAATTGGGCTCATTTTGACAAAATCATACTGAATGGGATTTGGTTTACTCCATTTCAGTCCCTAGTACCCCCTTCCCTTCTCCTGCTCACTCTCCCTATTCCCTTTCTCTAATCCTACTGGTCTTCCTTTCACTTGTTTATTTATTTATTTATTTTAAAATTTTTTAGTTGTAGATAAACATGATATCTTTATTTTTATTTGTTTATTTTTATGTGGTGCTAGGGACCGAACCCAGGGCCTCATGCATGCAAGGCAAGTGCTCTACCACCGAGTCACAACCCCAGCCAATATTTATTTATTTTTGATTGCTGCCTTACACATATACTTAAAGGTGGAATTCATTGTGGTATATTCATTCATGCACATAGCATGATTTTGTCAAGTGCATAGAATCAGTTTTTGAACATTACCTCTTATAAACATGAAAGAACAAGAAGATGTTAATGAAAACTTAGGTTAAGGTAAATAAGAGGAAAATGAGGGTCTGGAAAAAGAGAGATAATTCAGTAACAACAACAGCAATGTTAAAACCTTTTCCAACTACTTTATCAGAGATATGCAAGATATTTCACCCCTCAAATGAGAACAAGATGCTACCAAAACAACTCTTGGCAATGACCAGTATTGCATTGTTAATTTACAACATATTAAGTTCAAGGGAAGGGCTAAAGGAGGAATTTGAGGAAATCTCCTAGAAATTACAAGAAATCATACAGTGACAAAAAGAAGGGAAATAGAGGACTATGTCAGGAGGGCTGTCATCCAACCAATATGCATTCCAGAAGATGGGATGAAAAAGAAGACAGAAGGATGAGATAATACCAAATAGTTTCCAGAGCTGAAGACAGTAAGTCTTTACATGCAAAGCACAACGAATACAAAGAGAATGACAGCTAAGCACAACAGTGTAAAGTTTCAGATACTAAGAATAAAGAGAAGGTTGAAAGACTTCCAGAAAGTTGAGTGTGTGTGTGGGGGGACAGCATTCACAAAGGAATGGGACCCCAATGGTTCATTACACTTCTCACCAACAACAGAATAAAGCACTCTGTGTTTCAAGGGGAAAAAATAGCAACCCGGAATTCAAAACTTGGCAAATTAATTGTTACTTCAGTTAAACAAAAAGGCATTTTCAGACTTTTAAAACTATTCAGATAATTTACCTCTTACTTATGTTTTTTGAGAAAGTTCCTTGAGGATAAGCCATAGAAAAAATAAAGAAGAAACCCACTTTATGCATCCTGAATATAAAATTCTGTACTGGAAATTATCCTTAAATTCTAACCACAAAGCATGCATGTGGCAGGTATCTATGTGTGTGCATGTGTGAGCATGTATGTGTGTGTCTATGAGTGAGAGTGTGTTTGTGTGTATGACTGGAGAAGGCTGGAAGGGCTTCAACAGCAAATGGGGAGGAATTTTCTTGCTCTGAGTGAGCCTGCATATTAGGGACAGGTGATGGCCTTTGTCCTCTGGTATTAGCAGGGACAGTTCACATTCTCTTGATGTTAATAGGCACACGAATAAGCAAAGGATGGAGAGGATGTGGTTAAAAGCAAGAATATATATATTTTTCCACTAGAAAATATTTTGGCAGAACAGAAGTGCCTCCCTAAGGTAGCCAAGGATTTTAAACATATTCTTATTGCTTTCACAGGTTGAGTGGGCTCATCATGTGAATGTCGGCTACTGAAAAGGTATAAACATTTTGGAAACATCCCCTTTGCACCAAATGTTCTTTTAGTTAAAATAGCTTGAGTAGAGAGTCTCAAAAATTCTCTTGTTATTCTTTCCTGGGAGAGACTGAAAAAATGAAATTATTGGGAGGTCTTTTCCTCCCAGAAATCTGGAATGGGGATATCACAGTATTTTACACTTGGTGTTCTTTGAAGAGGAACTGCTATGGAGATTATCACCTGTTTTAAATAAATGTTCCATGAACATCTGGATTTACAAAGCAAGTATTTTAGAGATCAGCTGCTTTACCAAAACCTTTATTATTATTATTATTATTATTATTATTATTATTATTATTATTATTATTACTATCATTAGTGGTGCTGAGGATCAAGCTCATGGCCTCACACATGCTAGGAAAGTGCTCTACCACTGAGCTACATCCCCAGTCCCAAAGTATCTTTCAAAAATAGAGATTGGTGGCAAGGATCTTCGAATTAGAGACATTAGTCACAGGTTTTCATTTAGCAATCAATAAACCCACGCCACATGAGGCATGCCGCACGTCTAAAATCCTGCTTTTGACAATTTGTAAGACCTGCTTTATCGTCATGACAAATGTGCAGCAAGCGTCTCATTTGCCTGGAATGCAGGTGTAGAAATTAAATATCCAGAAAATTGTTTGGATTGAAGTTGATTACGGGAGCGACTGAATTCTTGCGTGCAGTGGACATGCATGTGATAGACAGTGTGTGAGGCAAAGGAGGGCAGGAGAGGTAGAGGGGCAGCAGCGAGACCACAGGCTGTTCCTGCTGCTCCCTCTGTCCTGGGCAGGTCTGGCTTCAAGCTTTACTTGTGCAATTTCCTTTAATCCTCACAACAATCTGGTGAAGCCATTTCTATTATCGTGTCCATTTTACTTTAGGAAACTTTAGTTTGGGCATTCTAAAGACACCACCAGTAAATATCACAGCTTGGTTTGGAATTAAAGTCTATCAATGAACATATTTTTAATTTCTGAGCCATCCCCAGGATTCTAATGTCTATCTTTTACTTTTGAAGTTTTCATTTTCATGGTCAAGGTGAAGTTCAAGAGGACTCCTCTCTAAAATAGATGTGAACCCAAGATCGCCATCCCCTTCCCCCAGTGCTGGGTGAAGCACATATGCTAGTGCTACCTATGTGATGTTTAATATAGCTAATGACCCTTATAGTTTTATAGTTTTGGACAATGGAACATCCCTGAAATCATAGTATACTGCTTGCTTTTTTTTCTTTTTCCCCAGTACTAGGGATTGAATCCAGGGGTGCTCTACCATTGAGATACATCCTAAGACCAGCTCTTATTATTTCTTTTATTTGGAGACCATGTGTCACTGAGTTTCCCAAGCTGGACTTGAACTTGTGATCCTCCTGCCTCAGCCTCCTGAGCCACTGGGATTACAGGTGTGTGCCACCACGCCCAGCTATACTGCTTGCTTTTAAAAGCATCCATAAAACAATGCAGATAGCATAAGACATGTCCACACTGCTGAGTGTGAGACAGACACAGTTGGCCAGAAATGAAGATAATTAGGTACCAAAGGTGAATCGAGGTGGCTAAAACCTACATTTCAAAGGGGATGAGGAGGAAAGAATCTTGAAGTCTTAACTTTTTGGTCTTAACTATCAAATGTGCAAAAAATGTTAAATTCACTTTAACATTTAACATGGTTAATAAGAGAACAGTCAGCTCCATGATAATACTGTGTGTCTATGATATATCTACCTATCTGTCACCCTTTCTTTCTTCAGAGAAAAAGGAAAAAAATCTTTTCAGACCAGAATTGTAAGCCAGTGGTTCAGGGGATTTGTCTTGTTTGGCCTAAAAGATGTTAGAGAAAGAAATATAAAGAGTTGCCTCTGTTGACAAATGAAATTTTATTAAAAAAAATAAAAAAGGTGGGGGAGCTGGGTTGTGGCTCAGCGGTAGAGCGCTCATCTAGCACGTGCGAGGCCCTGGGTTCGATCCTCAGCACCATATAAAAATAAATAAAATAAAGGTATTGTGTACAACTACAACTAAAAAAATGAATATTAAAAAGGGGGGGGTGTTTCCTATTTCTCCTTAGATATCATGTTAGGCACTGGGTCATGGCCAGAGAAGGGTGTTTGAGAGGCTGCACTGTTTGCAATGGGGTGAAGAAGGGGCTGGGGTCCACTCACAGCAATCTTGGCTTTGATGGCCGCCAGTTTCTCCTGAGCAGCTGTGAGCTCCGAGGTGGCTTTGCTTAAAGCTTGGCGCTTGGGTTCCACATCACAGAACACCTCATAGAACCTCACGATGTTTATGACCCAAGAGCAGAGGCCCGAAGCTGCGTAGGACTTGGTGGCCACGAACTCAGGATTGAACTCAGGGTCTTGCAGATATGGTCTGATGGCTTTGAGGCAATTCTCGTGAATGTTCTCCTTGTCAAAGTGGATCAGGGAATCCAGGAAGCTGTCCACTTTGGTCATGGTGACCTTAGCAGCCTTCCAGCTCCGGTCCTTGGGCACCTTGCCCCCTGGGGCCATGAGCACCATCACTGCGGCACTGACGTTGCTGACAGCTGGAGGTGGGGAACCAAATGACTTCAGCTCTGTCAGGTTGGTCTGAGAAAAGAGAAGGAGGTCATTAGAGGGAAAACGAATGAGTTTTCTTTGTCCTCTCGGCCACTAATGGAGTTAGGCTGGGGAGCAATCAATCTGAATGGGCTGCTTTGAAGCCTGCAGCAGCCCTCTGAATTTTAAATATCATGACTCATCAAAAGGAAACCAAAGCTACTCCCCAGTGACTTCAGACTTCCCTGAATGGTTAGACGGGACTCAGCTATGTTCTTTCAATGCTTTAACTGACTCTCAGCCCATTAGAAACACACAATTATTTCACATTCAGCTGAAAACTATAAGGATGCCAACATACTCTGAAATATGCAGCATGACATGAATAAAAGATAAGGTTATTATAAATTAATTTCCACCCCGGATTGAAGAGAATAGCACTGAAACTCAACTAATTTTTTTTTCTTTAATTAAACTGCTTTGTTCCATGAGCTCGTTCTAACTACTCTTGACTGTCCTGATAGCAAAGTGGCATTTTTTCTGCCAAGAAATAATTCAGACAGAAAGCCAGGCACGGCTCCTGAGTCAGCTGCCCCTGCCCGGTCTCAGGTTTGTCCTTTGTTCCAAGTCTCACTTGCGCTAGAGAGATGTGGCTAAAAGGACTGACCTTGGCAAATCACTTAAACTTTCCGGGACTTGATGCCCTCACGTGTAAATTGGGGTCAGGGGCACCCACTAATTCATGTATAAAATTGTGTTCTAAATGCTCATGAAGTTGATGTGAGACTCTATGTGATATTCCACGGGAAGCCCAGGAATGAAACCACTCGCTTATGGGGGAAGATCTTGATTTCAGAGATGAAAGCCTTTTCCAAATTTACTGGAGGTGCACTTGAGCCTGGAAATCCACCAGTGAAGGGGACTATTTCTAGCTCCTAATGGAAAGATTGAGGAAGATGCTCCTTTTGTTCCTGAACTGTTTTCACATGTGGTTATGACTCCCCAGCAGGGGCAGAAATGAAGGATGGCATAGGTGTGTGAGGGATGCTAGCATACCTGTAGTGGTAGCCTCCATGGAGGTGAGAGAGGGCAAAGGGAGAAAATAGGCACAGACAGAAATAAGAAATGGCATCATTTAAAAATTAATGCTTTGGGCATGATGGTGCATGCTTGTAACCCTAGTGGCTTGGGAGGCTGAGGCAGGAGGATCGTGAGTTCAAAGCCAGCCTCAGCAACTTAATGAGACCCTGTTGGAAGGAAGGAAGGAAGGAAGGGCTGGGGATATAGCTCAGTGGTTGAGTGCCCCTGGGTTCAATCCCAAGTAAAAAAACCAACAACAAACAAAAACCCTAGGAAATGATCTGAACATGGATTCTCAAGACAATAACAATGGGATAGGCAGCAATGGTACTACTAACAGAAGCCCAAGGTTGGCAGAGACATTTCTCAAGAGGCCACTATCAAACGTTGGGCAGCCTTGGTTCCACTCCTGTCCTAGGGCTATTACTTTAGCTGTGGCCTTGACTGCTTTTCTCCAGGTACTTGCCTAATTAATTTGTCCTTTCCCCAAAATTTTCTCAAACTTCTCAGGATGGTCCACATCACCTTCCTTAACACCAACTGCTACCTTCTGCCTCCTACCACTGATCCTCACCAGCTGCCAGGGCTCGGGGCTCCTCCATGCTGTGCTCCACATTTTTCTTTTTTATTCCACAGCATCTGTCATGCTGTATCCCTTCGTGTAAATTACCTCTTCCTTATGCTGATGGTGTCTTGCCTCTGCTAGAATATGAGCATCCTAGAGACACAGCTCTTCTTTTTTTTTTTTCCTGCCTAGTCCACTAAAGGCAGTCCATAAATCTTCATTGAGTGAATAAATAAATAAACAAATGTACGTCCAGAGTCATTCACAGGACAAAAATTTAATAAGTGCCCGGTACTGTTTTGTGGGATGAAGATACTTGGAACACAAGAGAGGAAAAGTCCTTTTACTTATTCAGCTGGGGGAGATGGTCAAACAAAGAGATAATCTTTGATATTTTTGACAGTGAGAAGATAAACAAACCAGGGCTAATGGATAGAGACTACTTGGGGAGGTGATAATACCATGTTAGCTAAGAAGGTAGGTCTGCAGAGGCCTCTTGGAGAACCTGACTTTCCAGCTGTGAGCTAAAAGATAGGAGCAAAGCAGTTCTAGAGAGAGCTGCAGGACTGTTGCAGGCTGCTGAGTCAGCAATGGAGAGGCCAGAGGCAAGAAGGCACTGGGCCATGATGTAGGGGTCAGAGGAGTCAGGAGATTGATGGAGATGAAACTGAAGGCGCAGTCAGGGCTAGACCATGGGGACTGTAGGCACCATGGGGAAGAGTTAGGATTTTATTCTAATTTCAGCAGGCAGCCACTTGGAGGCCTTAGACAGCAAATGAAATTATCTGCTTTATGCTTTAAGAGGGTCACAAGAGAAAATTACAACATATCTAGCTTTGCAGATCTTTATTGGCTTTGGTTTGTGATTCTAGATTCTGGCAGCAATTCGAACAAAAACAGGTCAGAATGCTCCCTGACTGCACTGGTGGGTTATGTTTACAGCCAGAGAGAAGGAGGTGACCTACAGGAAGCAGAAAGAAGTGAGGTACAGAGACGGCGCCACAGGTTACAGCTTGACCTTGGCCTTATTGGAACCTGCTTTGAACAGCGGGTCCTTGGTTGGCTGAAACTCTGCTGATGGGATGGGTTAAGACGTGGTTATTCATTACGAGAGGAGGTTGTAGACTCTCTTCACTTCAAGATAGGCTACGGTTCACTCTGTATGGAGAAACCTTTAGGCCAAATTTAAAATATGTCCAGAGGCATATTTTAATGAACAATTAATGACTTATGAATGTTATTAATTATTTTTTATAAAGTGTGATTTTTAAATAAGCAATGCACTTTTCTCTCTTACAGGTACATAATTGATTGGGCCAACTTCCTAAAGGTCAAACTTAATTCAGTTTAACCAGAGTGTGTTGCAGTGTGGGGGACAGGGCTGGGGTGTACCCGCACTGTCAAGGGAAGCTGCTTTAGTCATTTACGAAGAAGGAGACTGAAGAGGGCTTGGTCCAGGTTTTTCCCCAGTGCACGTGATAAGAAATGATTGGAACTGGAACCCATTTGGGGTAGTATAGTCAGAGCTTACTGACAGGCTCAACAAGAAGTGAAAAAAATTCTTCAGCAGGATTTTTTTCATCCTTCAGATGGATGAACCCAATTTATGCAAAACAAATCGAATCTCAGGAAACCTAGGTCATTTCCAAAAATTTACCTCATGCAGGATGCTTTGATGAATGTGATTCTATATAGATCTGTGTGAAAAATCTTAGAGTCATTTTTTTAAGGATAATAATATTCCTGGAAGTGGATTGGTTGGGTCAAAATGCAGAAACATTTTTAGCATTCCTTGTGTATACCATCAAGTTATTTCCCAGAAATTCAATGACAAGTGCTCAAGAGAGCCTGACACATGCCCATTCTTTTCAATATTTAATTTGATAAGTTGAAAATGATATCACAACATTGGTTTAATTAATTTACATATCTATATAGTAATATACACACACCCAGACACATACATATCCCTATTTATGTTAACCTTCTTTTTCATGCAAAGCATCTTGAACATTCTAATGTTATTAATTATTTTTATAAAGTATGATTTAAGATATGAAATGCAGTTTTCTCTCTTACAGGTACATAATTGGCTCAACTTCCTATTGTTTCACATTAATAGTTGATTAAAGGATATTAACTTTTAATGATATTAGAGACAAAAACCAAAAATCCAAACTGGACTTCAATTAGATTTGTATTTGACTTATGAATAAATTGGGGGAAATAGTGGCATCCTTATGAAATTGAATCTTTCAGTATACAAACTTGGCATATGTTTATTCACATTTTTTTTAATTCACTAAGGATGTGCAGTTTTCTTCACAGTTTCAACAGATTTCCTTACACTTATTTGGACCCTGTGTTTTGGTTGTTACTTTGAAAATACATTTTCCAAATGGCTTTTGTGGATATTACGGAAGCTATTACATTTTGTAATCTCTTTTGTAATAAGCCCTTAACCTTTCACATTTATTTACTATATTTTATAACGTGTATGAAGAATAAGACATTTATCTGCTATTGCATAAGATTCATATGATTAATATTTTTCATTTATTATTGCATTGTTTAGGAATCTAGGATAGATTTTTTTTTTTTAGTAACAGTAGAGAGGGGGCAACCACAATGTCTTTTCTATGTGAATGGAAATGTCTCTAGTGGCCTACTATTAAATAGGATGTTTTGCCCTTGGATTGGGATTGATTGCCTTCTGTTAGCAAAAAAAATCTAATTATCCTTTTATCCCTACTTTACTAAGAGCTTTAATAAGCAATGAATATTGAACTGTGTTAAATACCGTTTTGACATTTCTCGGACTAAAAAGCTTTTCTCCCTTGCCGTATACTGGATAAACCTTTCTGGTTGCTGGCATATGGGTGTTTGAACACATTGCCGGAGTTGACGGACTGGTATTTTTTATGCACATACCTTATACCATCATTCATAAATTAATCTGAGGCTGTGTCTATCACTTTTAGTATTGAGCTGAACACCTTAAGGAGAACCTGAGAAGTTCCACAGGGAAGAAGTTTGTCTATTATCCTAGCATTCCCCAAATGAATAGATTATAAAATCTAAGTTTATGTTACTTGTTAGGTTAAAAGACAAAGAACAGACCGGGAGAAAATACACACACACACACACACACACACACCAAGGAATTAATAGGAAACATTTGTAAAGAATAACTGTAAATCAATAGCAAGAAGAGAAACAATCTCAAAAGAAATGGGCAAAGAACCTGAACAATTGATGAACCAAAGAAGGTCTAAATATTTGGAAAGATTCTTGGTCTGTTTAGATTGAAACCATTTAAAATTAAAGTATTATTTATAGAGCTTTCTCTGACTTCTGTAGCAAATTACCACAAATGTAGCAATTCAAAACAACCTGGAGTTATTAGTGTGCGGTTCTGGAGGTCAGAAGTCCTACAGTCAAGGTGTTGGCAGGACTGGTTCTTTCTGAAGGCTCTAAGGGACAATCCATCCCATGTCTCTGCCAGTTACTAGATACTGTTGCTCCTTGGCTCACGGCTCCATAACACTCCAACTTTCCATTCCTTCTATCATCAGTCACCTTCTTTCAACCTTCCGTCTCTCTCTTCTGCAGACTCTGTGATTACATTTAGAGCCCTCACAATAATCCAGGATAATCTCCCTACCTCACGGCCTTTCACTTCATTATATCTGCAAAATCATATCTGCCATATACAGTAACATTCCTATGTTCTTTGGATTAGGATATGGCTCTCGGGGGGAGAGGCATTATTCAGACTGCCATTTTGTTCTACCAAACAGTTGTACTTATTTGGCCCAGAGAAATATTTGCACTTATGCAATTAAGGTGTATGTACCAAGATATTTGTCTCAGGAGGAAGCCCTACAAGCTCAGTGAAAAATGAATGAATACAATGCAGTACAATTATAACATGGAATACTACTTGCAATAAATAAACGAGGTTTCAACATAGGTACTCACAAGAAATGACCTTGTTTCAAGAGAGAAAATAAGTTTCCACATATAAGTGAATTCATGCAGCATTTTTCTTTCTGTCTGGCTTATTTCACTTGGCATAATATTTTTCAGATTTAACCATCTTGTCACAATACAGCAGCATCTCTTTCTTTTTAAAGGCCAAGTAGTATTTCATTGTATGTGTTACATTTTCAATTCATCTCTCTCTCTCTCATACACACGCACAAATGCCATACCACAAGATAAGCTGATTGCTTTGTTAATTTTCTTGACTATAGTAATTATTCACTATGTATACCAAATCACCATGTTTACACCCTAAATATATACAATAAAGAAACAAGAGAAAATAAGTTGGTAGCATCTATTTGCATTTAAAATATGGCATATTTTAGAATGTATATATGGTATGTATGCATTTGTTCAAATGTAAATGCATAGAAAAATTGTTGAATTAGATAATTCAACTGTTGAATTAGATAATTCCCAAATTATCTTCTGGGAAAAAAACTGGGGCTGGAGTAGAAAATGAGAGTGACTTCATATTTGACCCTATGTAGCCTATACTATTTGAATTATTTTTAACAATAAAAATGCCGTTACATATTATGTGTGTAATAAAAATAAATTTGCTATAAAAATGCATGGGAAATAGAAAATTACAAGTAATTTTGTGGAGGGAGAAAAGGCCATGACATTGCAAGATATACCATTCCTAAACTAAGGCAGGAAAAAAAAAAAACTATGGGATTTATTTCAGTTTAGCTATAAAAGCAATATAAAACTGCTGAGATGGAGACAGAATGTGCAGAGACGTAGTTCCCGCCTCTGATTTACAGGTATTCTTTATGTATGAACTAAAAATTTATAGTTAACTTTGAAAATAATGAGCAAACAGGGAAATGGTCCTTAAATACCAAAGTTCTGTGAGTGCAGAAGGGTTTGTGGTGTCCTGCAGTCCGTGGGATCATGAAGCGATATGTCCTTATGACATGTTGTACACTCAGGACCATTCTACTCCATCAAAAAAAAGAAGTGCTATTTGAGACTCTGTTATGGTCTGGGTACGAGGTGTCCCCAGTGAGCTCCTGGGAAGGTAGAACTATTCCGAGGTACAATGATCACATTATGAGGGCTGTAACCTAATCAGATCATCCTAGTTTGACTGGACACACTGGGTGGCAACTGTAGGCAGGTAGGGCATGGCTGGAGGAGGTAGGTCATTGGAAGCATTCCTCTCCCCAACCCCTGCCAATTCTGTTTCCAGTCCCCACCATAAGCCCAGCAGAGTTCCTCTACTGGGCTCTTCCCAAGATATGCTGCCGCACCTGGAGCTCAGAGCAATTCAGTAGACTCTCTATGGACAGAGACCTCTGAAACTGTGAGCCCCAAATAAACTTTCCCTTCTCCAAGCTGTTGTTGTTGGTCATAGTGATCAAAAGCTAACTAAAACAGACTCATTAATAGGTTGCCCACCTGCAGGTTGTGATCACTGGCCTACAGTTAAACTTCTTAGTGATGTCATGGGACTATTAAGGATGGTCGACTCACCCTCAGAACCCTTACCTGGGGACCTCACTTTATATTTATTTATTTAAAATTTTGAGACAGGGTCTCATTAAGTTGCTCAAGTTGGCCTCAAACTTGAGATCCTCCTGCCTCAGCCTTCCAAAAAGCTGGGGTTACAGATGTGCACCTCTGTGTTTGACTTTCAGGACCCCATTTTTGTACCCACCACTCAGATACACTGCAAAGATTGTTCCTTTCTGGAGTGTTCTTTTCTACTACCTCCATCTAGTAAAATATTCATCCAATAGTAACTGATTAATTAACTGTGTCTTCCTTATTTCCTACCTGGCCAGGCAGTTAACTCTGCCCTCTTCTTTGCTGTCAAGTCATTGAAAATGTTTAATTTTTATTTCTGTTAGGTAATGCGTGCACAGGTTTATAAACTCTACTGGAGCTGCAAGTCTTAGAACAAAACACCTCCCCAGCTTCAGCTCCCCAAAATCACCCCATAATTTATTCCATGATTACTTCCAGATTTTATGCATTACTGATAAAGCAAACGTTTAGACTGCTGTTAAAAACATTTTAACGTTATCAAGTGACTTAGTACTCTAGAAAATGAATACTTTATTATTTTTCTGACTTTCTTTCTCTCTCAATGTCTTCCTCTGTTGTAGTTATGTCACAGTTTTAGTTAAGTTAGCATTCAGTAGGATTATAAGTATTGCATCAGGCTAGCAGGATCTCAATACCTAAGGCCAGAAAAAACTACAAGCCAATATCTTTAATGAACGTAGATGCAAAAGTCCTCCACAAAATACTAGCAATCCAAATTCATCAAAATGATCACTTAACATGATCAAGTGGATGAAAGAATGGTATTGCAGATTAATATAATGTGATAGAATGCACTAACGGAATGAAAGACAAATCATATGATCATTTCATCAGATGCAGAAAAAGCATTTACCAAAGTCAACATTATTTTATGATTAAGACACTCAGCAAATTAGGTGTGGAATGAATGGATTTCAATACAATATATTGAATATAATATATAATTGGATACAATATATTCAATACAATATATAATAAGTCAAGAGTTAATATGCTTAATGGAGAAAAAGTGGAATCCTTTCCTCTATGATTCAGAAGACAAAAATACTCACTCTTGACACTTCTATTCAACATAGTATTGGAAGTCATTGGAAGGCAATAAGACAAGACAGAGAGATAAAAGGAATGCAAATTAAAAAGGAAGAAATGAAATTATTGCTGTTTGCTGCTAGCATGATCTTACATATAGAAATCCTAAAGTTTCCACTGGAAAAAAAAAAAACCTGTTAGAATCCAAAAACAAATTTAGTCAATTTATAGGATTACAAAATCCACAGTCAGAATTCAGTAGCATCTTTCCACACCAAGAATGAGCTTTCTCAAGAGGAAATCAAGGCAATAATCCCATTTACAATGACTACAACAAAACAAAATCCTAGAAATAAATTTAACCAAGGTGAAAGTCAAAAACACTAATACATACTTGTTTATGGACTGGAAGAATTAATATTTTTAAAAAGCTACCCAATGTGATCTACAGATTCAGTGCAACCCTTTCTGATATTCCAATGTAATTTTCATAGACATAAGAAAAGGAGCCCTACAATTCATATGGAATCTCTCTCTCTCTCTCTCTCTCTCTCTCTCTCTCACAAAAAAATAGCAAAGACAATTATAAGCAAAAAGAACAAATCTGGACACATCACAATATGTAATTTTTTTTTCTCTAATGCTAGGGATTGAATTCAGGGCTTTTTGCATACTAGGCAAGCACCCCACCACTGAACTAGATCCCCAGGTCTTTTTTATGTTATTTTGAGACAGAGTCTCACTAAATTGCCCAGGCTTGCCTGGAACTTGTAATCCTCCTGCCTCAGTCTCCCCAGTAGGTGAGATTATAATTGTGCCTCTCTGTACCTAGCTCACAATATCTGATTTTAAACAATACTACAAAGTTATAGTCATTAAAACACCATAGGTCTGGCATAAAAATAGATCTCTTGACGAATGGAACAGAATAGAGCCCCAAAGTGAACCTACATTTGTACAGTCAATTAAATTTAAAAGAAGTGTCAAGGAAATACAATGGGAAAATATAGTCTGTTTAATAAGTGGCATGGAAAAAACTGGATATCTCTAGGCAGAAGAATGAAATTAGGCCCCTATATCATACCACATAAAAAAAGTCAACTCAAATGGATTCAAATCTTTAAAATAATACCTGAGACTATAAATTTCCTACAAGAAAACATAGGAGAGAAATGTACATTTATTGTTCTGGGCAATGATTTTTTCAGATTGGACTCCAGAAGCATAGAAAGCAAAAAGCACAAGTGGACCAATTGGATTACACTGAAATAAACTTCTGAATAAAAAAAAAAAAGAAACATCAAAATAAGGAGACAGCCAGTGATTGAAAGAAGATATTTGCAATCCAACTGAGGAATATTAAGTCCGAAACATGTGAGGAACTCAAGAGAAAGAAAATAGTCCAATTAACAAATAGTCAGGGTCTTGAGGGGGTGGTTCAATGGTAGAGTACTTGGTTCATCCCCAGAATCTCCAAACCAAAACAAAAGGCAGAGGGGAAAAGACATGGGCAAAGGACATGAATAGACATTTCTCAAAAAGACCAACATGAGTGGCTAAGAGGTACAAGGGGAAAACAAACAAACAACCAACCGCCCCCCCCCCCAAAAAAAGGACAAGCTCAATGTCACTAATCATCAGGCAGATTGAGATTAAACCCACAGTGAGGTATCATCCATACCTATTAGAATGGCTATTATAGAAAAGATGAAAAACAAGTGCTGGTGAGAGTTATGGGCTAAATGGGCAATGACCAAACAGACTCCATTTTACCCTGAGACTCCATACCATGTAAGAAATGTTTCTCCCATGGGAAAGCCCCGACTCTGTGCCCATTAATAGTCACCTAGCATAATATACTTGGCAACACAAAATGGTAATTCTTATACAATGTAAAATTGTTCTCTTTGGTTTCCCTTTTTTTTGGGGCAATGTACCTTGTCAGAGATTGATTGTCTAGACCTTAGTAACCATTCTCTAATGTGTACTGAACTAAGGTCATTTTGACCCTCTTCCCTTCTGCTTGCTTGTTGCTAGGCCAACCTGGAAAGTCCCTTGAGAAATACCAAGGCACCCATTGCATTGTCTCGCTAATTGCTCAATTCAGCTTCTGTACCTGCTTGCTTGCAGCTATGTCAACCTAGATGTGTTTTTTGCCTTTAAATATTCTAAAATGCTCAGGCTCTGGGCTGTACCTTGCGGCGACAGTTATGGGTCCTGCGAGGAGCAGTCACCTACCAGCCAGCTAAATAAAGACTCTTCCATTTGGACAAAACTGGGACTTGGTGTGTTTTCTGAGTGACCTGCCCCACAACAGTGAGGAGATGGAGAACAGGGAGCCCTTGCATACTGTCAGTGGGAGTGTAAATCAGAATAGACATCATGGAAAATAGAATTGCCAGATGATCCAGTGATGCTACTTCTGGGTATTTACTCCAGGATTTCAAACCAGTCTGCAAAGAGGTATCTGCACACCTGGGTTTGTGGCAGCATTTGTTACACTAGATAAGATATGGAATCAACCTCAGGACCCAAGGGTCTATCACTGGATGAATGCTTAAAGAAAATGTGACGTGTCAAACTCTCAACAGGGGGAATACATCTGAGTTTTTTGAGGTCTACTGCACAGTGTGGTGAATAAATTTAATAATTAAGTACTATGCATTTTGATACCACTAAGGGAATAAATTTCAAATCCTCTCATAAAAAGTGTTAAGTATTTGAGGTGATGGATATGCTAACTAGCTTGATTCCATCATCCCACATTGAATTAAAAAATCATAACATCACTTCATACCCCATAAATATGGGCAATTATAATTTGTCAGTATACAATAAAGACAAATAATAATTAAAAAGATTACTCAGACTGCTCTAATGGGCAAAGACAGCACTGGAGCAAGGGTGGACACAGACTTATGGAGAAGCTGTTAATAGCCCAAGGAAGAGATGATTGATGGTGGCTAGGACCAAGTGGCAGCGGTAGAGATGATATAAAGCATTCAAATTCTGGATATACTTGAAAATGATCAAATTTGTTAATAGATTGTATAGGAGTGTGAGGTAAAGAGCACATTAATTCCTCTTTCTTTTCTGTGTCATAGGGATCAAGAACTTCAGTGACTTGCTGGGCATGGTGCCATATGCCTTAATCCCAACAATTTGGGAGGCTGAGGGAGGAGGATTGCAAGTCTGAGGCCAGCCTCAGCAACTTAGCAAGGCCCTAAACAATTTTGTGAGATCCTTTCTCAAAATACAAAGTAAAAAGGGCTGGAGAGGATGGAGGCAAAAAGTACACTCATATATTGCTGGTGGGACTGCCAATTTGTGCAACCATTATGGAAAGTGGCATGGAGATTTCTCAGAAAACTTGGAATGGAACCACCATTTGACCCAGCTATTTCACGCCTCAATTTATACCCAAAGGACTTAAAATGAGCATACTACAGTGATGCAGCTACATCAATGTTTATACCAGCTCAACTCACAATAGCTAATCTTTGGAACCAACCTAGGTGTCCTTCAACAGATGAATGGGTAAAAACCAATGTGCTATACATACACAATGCATTTGCTGGTAAATGGATGGAGCCAGAAAATATCATGCTAGGAGAAATAAGCCAACCCCAAGAGAACCAAAGGCCTCATGTTTTTTTCTGATACGAGTATGCTAATTCACAACACGGGACGGGGTAGGGAAGAATAGAGGTACTTTCGATTAGACAGAGGGGACGTTGTATCTTATTTAAGACTTATATCTTAAACATTTATGAAGGAGCCTTAGAAAGCTCTTGTGCCCTATGGTACCCAAAGGTCAAAAGGACCATGGGGTTGCCACACTGGAAGATCTAGGGATTGGATTCTGAAGATGTAAGTTCAAGTCCTGACTCTAATATTGACACCTGTGACTGTGGGAAAGTGAGTGACCTTGCTGAGCCTTGGTTTTCTCATCTGTGAAGTGCTCTTCCATGTTCTGGTTGGTTCTATGATTAACATCTATGGGATTTCTTTGGTAGCTCTTGGACCCTGACACAAGAGTCAGTTAAATGAGTATTTGTTTACTTAGTGAATAAAGCAATGGCATCTGGGGTCACCTGGAACCCTCCTAACTCTGCCTTTGTATGTCTCCAGAACACCAGGACACCAGGTGGTCTTTGGCCCTCCCCTGGAGGTGGTCAGGTGTGGCAGGCAGCCCTCCTACCTTGTTGAGGGTGTTGAGGGCGGCCTGGGCGGCCGTGAGTGCCGGCTCTGCTTTAGCCAGATCTTCCTCACAGTCCTTCTGCTTCTGCTTCACCTCTAGCATGATGAGCGCCACCTTCTGCTCCTCCTCATCAGCAATGGCTTTCTCTTTGCTCACTTTATCGGTTTCTACGCCGACCACCTGAATCAATTTGTCTGCGTCTTCGTTCTTCTGCTTTAGCTCCACTTCCTGGGTGGCCAGTTTGGCTTTCAGATCATCCACCTGCATCAGAGAAGTAAAAGGCTTAGCAGAAGTAAGGCGGGCATGACCCCAAAGATCCATCTATGCAGAACAGAGAGCCAACTCCTGGTGCAAACAAAGGTGTAAAGCTATGTATACTCTGGTGAAACCCGGCTCCCTCATCTAGGAAAGGAACTGGACTCTCTCTCCCCTGTGATGGAATATTCTAAACAACAGGCACTCTGATACTTCTCCTTGATATCTCAATGCTTTAGGTTTCTTCTCACTGATATTGGTATGTCTTTTAAAATTTCATGCACCAAACAACAACAAAATTTTTTTTTCTATAGTGCTGGAGATTGAACCCAAGGCCTTGTGCATGCAAAGCAAGCACTCTACCAACTGAGCTATATCCCCAAATGAAATTTTGCACATAGAAAGTCCTTAATAAATATCAATTGTTTAATTAAAACTGGCCAATGTGTTGGTATTGGCAACAAAACAGACTGGTAGGCCAATGGTACAGAATAAAGGACACAGAGACCAACCCACATAACTACAATTATATTAGACAAAGGTGCCAAGAACATGCATTGGAGAAAAGATAGCCTCTTCAACAAATGGTGCTGGGAAAACTGGAAATCCATATGCAATAAGATAAGATTAAACCCCTATCTCTCACTATGCACAAAACTCACCTCAAAATGGATCAAGTACTTAGGAATACAAACGGAGATCCTGCATCTAATAGAACAAAAAATAGGCCCTAATCTCCATCATGTGGGATTAGGCCCCAATTTCCTTAATAACACTCCTGTGGCACAAGAATTAAAAATCAAGAATCAAGAAATGGGATAGATTCAAACTAAAAAAGATTCTTCTCAGCAAAAGAAACAATCTGTGAGGTGAACAGAGAGCCTATATCCTGGGAGCAAATCTTTACCACTCACACATCAGATAGAGCACTAATAGCTAGGGTATATAAAGAACTCAAAAAGCTAAACACCAAAAAACAAATAACCCAATCAATAAATGGGCCAAGGACCTGAAGAGACTCTTCTCAGAAGATGATGTACAATCAATCAACAAATACATGAAAAAATGTTCATCATCACTAGCAATTATAGAAATGTAAATTAAAACCACTCTAAGATTTTATCTCACTCCAGTCAAGATGGCAGCTATTATGCATACAAACAACAATGAGTGTTGGTGAGGATGTGGGGGGAAAAGGTACACTCTTACATTGCTAGTGGGACTGCAAATTGGTACAGCCAATATGGAAAGCAGTATGGAGATTTCTTGGAAAATTGGGAATGGAACCACCATTTGACCCAGCTATCCCTCTCCTCGGACTATATCCAAAGGACTTAAAAAAGCATACTACAGGGACACAGCCACATCAATGTTTATAGCAGCACAATTCACAATAGATAAACTGTGGAACCAACCTAGATGTCCTTCAATAGATGAATGGATAAAAAATGTGGCATATATTCACAATGGAATATTACCCAGCAATAAAAGAGAATAAAATCATGGCATTTGCAGGAAAATGGATGGAGTTAGAGAAGATAATGCTGAGTGAAGTTAGCCAATCCCAAAAAACCAAATGCTGAATGTTTTCTCTGATATAAAGAGGCTGATTCATAGTGGGATAGGGAGCAGGAGCATGGGAGGAATAGATGAACTCTAGATAGGGCAGAGGGGTTGGAGGGGAAGGGAGGGGGCATGGGGTAATTAATGATTATGGAATGTGATGATCATTATTATCCAAAGTACATGTATGAAGACATGAACTGGTATGAATATACTATGTATACAACCAGAGATATGAAAAATTGTGCTCTATATGTGTAATAAGAATTGTAATGGGCTGGGGTTGTAGCTCAGTGGAAGAGCACTTGCCTAGCATGTGTGAGGCACTGGGTTCAATTCTCAGCACCACATATAAATAAGTAAAGTAAAGGTTCATCAACAACTAAATAATAGTAACAAAAGAATTGTAATGCATTCTGCTGTCATACATAAATTAAAAAAATTACATAAAAAATGGCCAATGTGGGATTTTCCTAGGATATACAAAAAGGGGATGTCTATGGTGTTGTCTGAGAGACTGAATATACAGATGAACATGAACAATGGCAAGACTGTATATAAAAACAGAACTCTGACCCACAACCTTCAGGAAGACTTACAATAACCCTAGAACAATCAGCCTCAAATGGCTAGGACTTGATTAATAATGGACGACTGCCTTCATTTTTTTTTTCTTTTTTGGTACTGGGGATTGAACTCAGGGGCACTCTCCCACTGAGCCACATCCCCAGCCCTATTTTGTATTTTATTTAGAGACAGGGTCTCACTGAGTTGCTTAGCGCCTTGCTGTTGCTGAAGCTGGCTTTGAACTGAAGATCTTCCTGCCTCAGCCTCCCGAGCCACTGGGATTACAGGTGTGTGCCCCTGTGCCTGGCTCCAACTTCCTTCATTTTTGTCCCTTATTCCAATGTAGGACCAATCAAAACAAAACAACAACAACAAAAACCCCAACACATCTCCCTGACCAGTTATATAGGATACCCACTTCTAGTGAGCCTACCTGTCCCTTCCCTAGCCTGCTCTCAGGGTGCACTGGTCATCCTCCTCCTTCCTCATCATCAAGCTCTTCCACTTCTCTGCCTGGTTTTGGCTCTCTGCTAAATACCAGTGATGGTGGCAGATTCCCTGGCCTGTAGTAAGCTCTCCCTAAATAGCTTGGATACTTCTCCTGGTTGGTCTTCATTGATTTCCACAATCCTCAATAGAAATAGATGACCAGGTTAAAATAATGTGATAGCAAGAACTCTGGTGGTCCAGGCCACCCGATTCCCCCATCCAGCTTCTGAAGTCAAATGTCATTTGGAGGCATATGATGAAGTGATGGGAACATCAGTGCTGGCAAACCATCTATTTATCTCATGAGCTGGGAAGAGAGGAATGGTCTTCTGTTTACACTCAAAATCAGCAGTGCGGTGGTTTTCATATTGTGCTTCCTGGACTAGCATCAGCTTTACATAGAAATTTATTAGTCATGCAAACCCCTAGGCCCTACTCCAGACCTACTGAGCCAGAAATTCTGAAGGTGAGGCAAGGCAATCTGTGTTTTACAGGCCCTGCGGTTGATTCTGATGTCCACATAAGTTTGAGAATCACTGATGGAGTGTAACGGCCTTTTTCAGATGCACAGGGAAGACACAGACCTGTTTATTTCTTGAAAGTCGAAAAGCTGTTTGTATTTGCAATATGGCTCATAAACTTTCCATTCCAGAATGACCTCTTGCCTTTTATTTATTTTTTTCCTGCGGCCTATTGCACACAACAAGCAAAGATTCAGAGCTCCTGGAATACGTCAAACAGATTCAAAGGCTTTATGATGCAAAATAATCAGGGCGAATATAAAACTGAGGCTTAGACACCACTGATAATTCCCTTTTCATGGCAGATCAAAAGGAAAGAAAAGGAAAGGGGGAAAAAAAAGAATGCTCTTTAATTTTGTGTATTCATGGAAACCGGAGACTTTGTGTTAACCTCAAATAGAGGCTTGCACCCTAGAACTCCTCTTATATTCACATGTTGGAAGGTTAATCTGTTTCCATCTCCCGTTGTTCAGCTGCAGAGAGTTATTTCTACAAGGACAAAGATGCAATTGTAAATCAAAATGATTGAGTTGCATAATCACTCCAGTCAGCAAACACACCAGTAACTTTTTGTTCCTTTTTAAATCTTGGGAGATTTGAGAAAATTGAAGTGGTTTTTTTTTTTGGTTATTGTTGTTTTGTTTTGTTGATTGCAGATATGGCTTGTGACCTCAGCCCCAAGGTAAATAATCCCCTGCACTGTGAATGGGAGCTTAATAACCCTTCAGCTATGACATGGGGCAACATGAGGGTCCTGCCAGTCAGAATTAGGCCACTCCCCTGAAAAATCAGAGAAGGCAGAACACAGATTAGTTTTATGATTCTTTTGCAGTAGAATAGGGAATTGGAACAGATTATTTAAGTCTTTCTTTTCTCCTTTGCCTTTATTCAAAACACCTGAGTCACACTTTGGATTTCTACCTAATTTAGACACCCCCAAACCTGGATGGGAAGATTAGGAGGGACAGTGCCCCAATCATAGGAGAGACCTTTTCCTTCAGTCCTGTTGGCCCCCATGAATTGTGAACATGAGTGGTAAATAGGGGAATTTTGGCGAAGACAGGTGACAACATGGGGGTGCGGGTGGCCCCTTCTTCAAGGACCAAGCACATGATGACAGAGAAATCAAGCTGCTCAGGGCCTTTCCCCCAGAGATCCAGCCACCTTGGTAATGATGTGAGGAGAAATCAGAGGAGCTGAGCAGGGGGTGTCAAAGTCTCACATGCATGCCCACATTGCCCAGGGTGGAAAATCCTGCTGGCTCCTCTGGATGTTTGGGGAGGGAGGGAAAATATCACCATTTGCCAAAGAAGAGGAAGCAGGGTGATTAGCAGCAATGAATAGTGCCCTATGGATTGGCAGACTAGAGAATTCTTGTGCTTATTCTGTGTCTCTGTAGTCACTCAACACTTCCTGATATGAATTTGGATTTCAAGGAGGTTTCTCTTAGGGTACATGTGTTTTTTTTTCTTCCATCTCCGCTACGTTGATGGGTCTGATAAAAACTTTGCATCCTATTCTGGCAATATAGTTGAATTTTCATTTTGAAAAACGTGCCCTTCCCAAGACCTTATGATTGCTTGGGAGGACTGATTCCCATTGTCATGAATGGAGGAACCATGTTGTACAGGACAGCTTGCAACAAACTAGTTTCAGCTCTGTCCAAATTAACCTCTGTATTTGACTTTTTAGTAGTTTGAAAAAAATTTACCTGCTTTTATTTAAGCAGGTGAACAATGAAGTCAATTGTTTGGTCAAGACCAACTTAAGGTAAATTTTGTTGTCATCAAGAGTCCTGATAACTATTTCATGTGTTCTTAAGGTTTTCTCTTTCTTCCTTCCCTCTGCTCCTGTTCTTTCCCATCTTTCCTTTCTTCCTTTCATTTTTGTACTTTTCTTCTTGCTAAATGAATTTTGAATTCTTTCACTTGCACCCCCCACCCCCCAAAAAAAATCCAGACAAAAACATCATGAATTAATAAATCACTAATTTCAGGTAAAATTGGTGGCATGAGATTATTTGAGAACCCCAAGATAAGCTGAATTTAATATACATGAATCACAACACTATATTATACCGCATAAATATGTACAAATATCATGTGTCAATCAAAAAAATTAAGTTTAAGAAAAGAGCATTAAGATTGACAGATGTGTGGGTTAAATCGTATATGCAGGGAATTGGCAATAGCCTTTAGGCCTTTTGTGAACATTTCTTCAACCAACAGTCTCCTCTTCCTCATGAATATACCTGAGTTTTATATAGAAATGATGATCCCAGTGGTTTCTGGACAGTGCCAGGGAGGGACAAAGGCACCCAAGTCAGGTTGAGGGCTCTGAATATGCCAGGAAACAGACCACAATTTGCACCAACCATGAAGCCTGAAGTTAAAGTTGATGCAAAGACAGAAGAAGATGATACCTAAGGACCCTGCAGAGCCAGCCTACCTTCATGAGAGCCAGTGAAATCTGGTGAATCACACCATGATGTTTATCAGTTGCTTCTTGAAACCTCACATTACCACAGAGAGGAGAAGGTACAAAGATCCTTGAAGGAAAACACTTTAAGGTAGAGTTTGAACTGTGAACTGACTCCAAGAAGTTTTTAACCTGTTCCAATACTATAAGATACTTGATGCTGGATAATTTATAAAACAAAAAGGCTTATTTGGCTCACAATTCTGGTGGCTGAAGGGTCCAAACAGTATGCATCAATATCCTGGTGATGTGGGTGCTCTAGCTTCATCACAAGATGGCAGAAAAGTGGAAAGTGAAGTGGTGATGTATAGAAGAGGCTAAATATATGCAATGGCCTCGCTTTATAACAATTCACTCTTTCTGGAGCTAAGTAACTCTGCAAGACTATTCATCCTTTCCAGGGCTAGTGACCCCAGGACCTAATTACCTTGTATTAGACCTCATCTCTAAAGTTTCTACTACCTCAGCACCACCAGGATGAGGACAAAGCCTCTGCTTATGAGCCCTTGGGAAACCCCCAAACATACCCAAGCCACAGCTCCTGAAATGACTACTCATGCTGAAATGCAAGATTTCTGCTGTTCAATAATCAAGATGACGCAGAACTAAGTCAAATTCAGTTATGCTGAATTTGTGATCAACTCTAAGTATGAACTGTAAGGCTAAAGATGATAAGCTTTAGATTATCACAAATGGTTGATTTTTGTCACTCGGATCACAAGCATTACTACTTTGGCTACAACTAAGATGGCTGAATAAAGTTATATCCTGAGCCATTTAGCCTGCTCCCACTAGATGATAAGTATTGGAAACTGTCATAGTCAGGCAACAGGAGTCTAATGACAATATGATTCAAGTCATTATCCTTATGTTAGTTATGATGGTACACATTAGTCTCTTTCTACCATAGAAACGGTTACAGATGAACAGTTTACTCCAGAGTTAGGAACCCCAAATGCCATTTTTAACTAGAAGAATCATCATTATAACCATCAATAGGTATTTATGGAATCTATTCCATGCGTACATTACTGCCCCAAACCACCCTCCACATCTACTCTCTGCACTTGTAGGCGATTTGAGAGCTGCTCATTTGCTAATTTGTTTATCCAATCATCATCCTATGACCTATACCATTTAGCTATTAACTTACAGAACACCTGCTATGTGCTGGTCTCTGAGATAGAATATAAATGGGTCCTGGTATTTTTCTTTGAAGAACTGATAATAGCATAGTATGATATATGCAGAAGAAAGAGAAGTCAAGGAAGCAACCTCAGAGAAGGAAATTCACAATGGCTTGGAGATTAGAAAGAGATTGGGGGGGG